>NC_056742.1:243333177-243445677 GCF_019279795.1 Protopterus annectens
ATGGTACCCCCTAATACTCTGATATTCGGGCCGACCGAGGGACAGCGGACTACCCAAGTGTTAGGACTGCAGCAATGTGGGATGAAGAACATCACATCATCCACAATGTCTAAAACAGGGGGAATGGCTAAAGGCTTGTGCTGCGGGAGAAGGAAATCCCTGAGCCTCTTTTCTGATTCTGAGAAGTCTTGACTCTCCCAGTGAAAATGCTCCCTCAAAGTATGCAGGGTTTCTCCAAATGAATAATCCTCAGGAGGAGATGCAGATGGAATAGACTCCTCAGCATCAGAATCCTCATAGGGAGGTATAGATAATTCCTGATCAGAAGAGGAATCAGAAGAAATAGAAACTTGATATGAAGATTCATAATCAGTGTCTTGCCTAGGCCTCTTATCTGGAGGGGGATGGGTACCCCTGATCAAGGTAATAAGGTCTTCAGCCATTTTGATCATCTGTTTTTTAGGCATAGAGGCCTGTGCACGTGGCTCATGCGTCGCTTTTTTAGTTTTAGAAGTTGCTTTTGTCTTTGATTTTGCAGCTGTCGTCGGTTTGATATACAAATGTTGAGGTCTGAATACACCCTCAGAAGCTGGTGCCTGCTCAGCGGCTCCGGACCCATCCGAGGGAAATACATCTGTCAGTGCAATACCTTGAGTATCTTGTGGCATGCCGGACTCCACATGGGTGCCGGCAGAAGCCTGCAACTCAAAGGTAGCGGGTATCAAGGGCTGCGAAAGCGCCTCACTGAGTACCGGCGAACCGGCGACTGGCTTAGGAGAAGCTTCGTTGTCGGTTTTGGATCTTGACTGCCTTTCTCTGTCCTTTTCTTTGTGTTTTTTATGTAGTTGGATTGCTATCCGACGACATTTCTGGTTAGTTAAATCTGTTTCCAAAATACTTAGTGCGTTGGTTAAATCTAGCACAAAACCGACAGCCAGGCACGTTGTGATCAGGGCCTAGGCAAGGAATACAGTATAAATGGAAATCCTTATGAGGTATTTGCTTCCCACAAGTAATACAATTATTGACTTTTTCTGACATCGGTAAAAAGCAAGAAAAAAGTTTCCCCAACGGGGTACTTAGCTTTAGTGAAGACTTCGGTTCTGAAACTCAAACTCGAATATTTCAGTAGTCAGCCGACCGGCACTTGCGAAATGCTTCTGCTTCGGGCACCACGCGGCAAGAAAGACTAAAGAAAGTGGCATCGGCTGCATGTTTTATATACCTCTGACGACCTGACGTCATGGAAGAGAAGACAGCAACCGATGCAGGACCGAAGACTTTGGAATTCAGGCCGACTGAGGGCAACCTGCCAGCAGATTACCCAAATGTTATGACTGCAACAGTGAAACACGAAGAACATCCCGACAGTCCAACTTTAAGAATAAACAATTTCTAAAACTCATACATAAAATCTTAAAACTCATTATCAAGCATCACTACAGTCTCACAATAGATGGGGATATTCACCCCAACCCTGGACCTACCTCACCCAATGAAAACAGAACCCAAATAAGCAGCCCCACTAATACCTTGCCTCTTAAAAGGTCTACAAACTCTATCCTAACCTTTCACCTAAACATCAGAAGTATAAATAAGATTCACAACCTGCATTCCCTCTTAGCTGTTCACTCCCCAGATATTGTGTGTCTTACAGAAACCTGGCTGAAACCTACTATAACTGACAATGAAGTTCTACCCCCCTGGGTATAATATACACTGAGCCGACTGCATTGCCAAGAAGGGGGGGTAGAATAGCAATACTTTATAGAAATACACCAAGTGTAATTAGAGATTCCACACAACTGCCACTTTTTAATAATGCTGAAATCCTCCTGACCAAACTCCAAATTAATAATAATAAATCCATCTACATTGTCTGTGTCTACATTCCCCCAGGTAATAATATAAACACATTGGAAAGCATTCTCCACTGGCTATCCGTCACCTACCCTCAAGAAACCATAGTTCTATGTGACTTTAATATTGACTGGTACACATGTACATCTGAAACTCCAGTTAGTCATATTAATCTATTTGGTTTCTCACAATTAATTTCTTCCACTGCCAGGACTAGCAAGACCACTAATAGAGCCAGTAACTTAGACTGGATACTTGTCATTCATCACCCCCATATATATAAATTTGGGACCCTCCCTGATGATCTCAGCGATCACTGTCTAACATACATTATCAAGGATAAAGTTGATAATCTCCGCCTTACCACACACAAAATTATCAGGAACAACAAGAATTTCAAGCCCATTAATTTCCAAAACGAACTCAAGTTGCTTAATTGGTCACTCCTTAAACAACTACCACTGGAAGATGCCGTAACATACTTTAACACCAAATTCTTGAGTACTCAACTCCCATGCTCCTGAGCATTTTATTCAAACTAAAAAGAATACCACACCATGGCTTTCTAAAGAAACCAAGTCTAAAATCAAACTGAGAAATAAAGCATGGGATAACTGGCGCACATCTAAATCCCCTCAAGATCAACTTAAATTGTGCCAACTCAGAAATGATGCCAAAAAATCCATTCTGACAGATAAAAAAAAATACTACCTAAATCTTCAGCATAAACACCAAAATAAACCACAAAAATTCTGGGCTGGTATAAATCGACTACTCCACCCTGGACAATCTACCCTCCTGTTCCTTCTAACTCCAGTCAAAAGCCACCTGAGGACATTGCTAATGCCTTTAATAATTTTTTCACCGAAACTATCCAGACCCTAGCTAGCCAGCTCACTCCTGATAACCCCCTCTCATCCTCAATCACTGACACCTCATATCCTCTCTTTCACTTTCAACCTGTCCCTACCACACTCTTATCCACTCACTACTCAAAAAGCTAAAACCCACCACCCCATCTGCAGACAATCTCCCTGCTGAGTATCTTCAAACAGCTGCAGACGTAGTTGCATATCCCATCTCAATACTGATCAATAGGACCCTATCAGAATGTTCCATTCCTTCAATATGGAAAACAGCTCATGTTATTCCTCTCCACAAAGGGGGTTGCTCTACTGAGCTATCCAACTATAGACCTATAGCCATTCTCTCACCCCTAGCCAAAATAATGGAGAAATGCATACTTAAGCAACTCACTGACTATCTTACAATGAACAACCTACTGGCCAATTCTCAGCATGGTTTCAGGCCACATCATAGTACCACAACTGCCCTCCTTTCCTTTACCAACACTATTAACCTAAACCGGAATTCTAATTTGCTCTCCTCAGCCCTCTTTCTTGACCTGTCAAAGGTTTTTGATATGGTCAACCATCAGTTACTAATCCACTCTCTAGAAGACATAACCCTGGACAAACATGCTATTCAATGGTTTACATCCTGAGTGGAAGAAAACAAGCAGTTCTATGGCAGGACAAACTGTCCGCACTCCTACCTCTCACCCTTGGAGTCCCTCAGGGCTCCATCTTAGGTCCCCTGCTTTTTTCCATTTTCATTAATAACCTTCATGCAGCCATCCCAGAAGCCACCTGCATCCAATACGCAGATGACTCCACTCTAATCTGTTCTGTCTCCTCCCCATCAGACCTTCAAAGCCTAACCCAAACTACATTTAATACAATTGAAACCTGGTTAGCTAATAAATGCTTGCTCTTAAACCCTAACAAAACTAAATTACTACTTTTCACCCCTACCAGTTGATCTACTTCTCTTTCTTTCTCCATATCATCCAACAATGGCATCGCTATTCTCCCAGACATCAGCACTAAGCTATTAGGGGTTATAGTTGACAACAATCTCAAATTTGACTTGCATGTAAATAAAACCATCAAAGCTGTTAACCAAAAGCTCGGCTCACTATACAGAAATAAACCTTTTCTAACCCCACTAGCCCATATCACCATAGCCCGCTCTCATCTACTCCCTAGCCTGCTATATGCTTCCCCTCTACTCTCCAACTTGAATAAGACTGAAATTAATAAACTCACCTGTAGTTATAACCATATAGCTAGATTTGCTACCAACTCTACATACAGGACCCATCATTGCCAAACCCTTGAGCTCCTAGGGTGGTTAGAGTTCCCTAACATACTTCGGTTCAACCAGCTCATAGATGCGCACAAAATTCTCACACACCCAGAAAAAACACCTGCCTTAGAAACATTATAAAATCGTAATGTCACCCCAGGCCACTCCGCTCAGCTAACAAACTAATGGTCCAGACTCAAAGAGCTAATAACTGGGCTGGAGACTCACTATTTACCAACTTCATTGGCAAAACCTGGAACTTACTCCCCACCAACCTTACGCTTGAATCCTCTCTCAATCTCTTTAGAAAAGGCCTTAAACAATATTTTAAAAAACACTGGCTCTGCCCCTGCACTAACCCAAATTAATCTCCATAGACACCCTGACAATTATACTCTCTTAACTGATGCCTATTTGTGCCAAAAACTGTAGAATACTACATAATATTTAACTATATAGAAAAATGCTATATTGCAAAATGTATATTCCATAGGGCTGCTTTAAGTATCTACGGTTTTACCCTAGTGCCATAATTAATAAAAAACTGTTAAATTCTTATGTTTTTTTCTCCTCTGTGAATGTAATTTCTACTCTGTCTTAGTTAACAGACTCTTGAATAATGTATCACCTCTATAATTGCTGTTCTTCTTATAATTTGCTATGCTTATTACTGTTATTGCTTGTATATGTGATTTGGAGCTTTTCTCCCTGGGCCTCCGCTGAAAATGGACACGTATCCAGTTGGACTATCCCGGTTAACAAATGTAAAATAAAATAAATAAAATGTCTGGCAAATGCAAACAAAACATCCTTGAGACTGGTTCTGCTGGGTGGATGAACAAGAGAGCCTCATCTTTACTGCTTATATAATGACTTTGTCCTTTACAGGGAAAAAGCAGAGGGGGCCACATGATGGACTTTAGTGGACTTCATTACCCTGACAATTTCCTTAAAGGAGAAATAAACAATGCAAGTGTTTTAATGAACCTGGCTAGTTAACCTATTATCAACTAAATTTCTACCTACCTAGTGAATATATAATTCCTACATGGACTATGTCTGTTGGCAAAGTTAATTCACAGTAAATATTGTTTCAGGTGTTCTTTAAAGGTAGGCAATGCATCACTATAAAACCACAGAAGCAAAATGCCAAAGGCACCAAAAAGTACTTGAAATAGTCCAAGGCACCCAGAAAACGAACTCGGCCACTGATATAAGGATAATTCCAACTTTATTCAAACAAAAAAATAAAAAACATAAACGCTCTCTTTATATACTAATTTTTCGTTAAAACCTTCATCAGATGTGGACTGCATGTAACCAAAATCCTTTTATACCTCTAGTTCCCATCATTTCAATTAACTAAGACACAATTAAAATTTAAAGGTACAGTGAAAATTGAATATTCAAGCCTACTTATCTAAAATAACATATTAGTACAACACATTCATCTAAAACAGATTAACAAATGTTAAATAAAACATGTTAAAAAATCATACACAGTTTAACACTTCAAAAACAATTTATAAATAGCTTAGAGTAAAAAATATATAAATAAATGCATTCCTATTAAAACTACATATAAAATGCATGAATTGACACCAAAAAACCTTGCATTTGAGCTCCCCCTAGTGATCTTTTAAGTACTACAAGTGTAAGACCTCAGTAACAGCATTCTGTATTAGAACCCAGATCCTTGAAACATAAAAATGTATATAACACCATATTACTTATGAATAAGTTTGCATAAAAAGTATTTAAATAAAAAGGTACAAAAGAATGATAAAGATATTAAAATATTTAAAAAAAACAGGTTTAACCATGTACTTATAACAAAATGTAACAAAAATTAGTCATAACTTAATGGATCTAAATTTTAATACGGGAACTATGGAGATATTTTCGCTCAGTCCTGGAGGCATATTGGCCTGTAACGTGACCTGCCACCATAGTTCCCTATATTCAATCCTTTCTTCCCATGGACCACCCTTGTATGTCTCTTTACCCTTTCTAATACAAAAAATAAGTAGTGGGCTTTTTCACAAACCTGTTTGTGTTTAAACAGAGCATTAGTTTCCTTTCTTGTTTGTACATCATAGCAGTGCTCATAGATATGCCTCCTTAACTTTCTTTCTGTCTTTCCAACATAGAATGACTGGCATTCCTGGCATACTGCTAGATATATTAAACCACTAGTATCACAATTGTGGTATTCTTTTCCATATAACCAAACATTCCTACTCTCTAGAAAAATGTTTCTTGGTTTACTATATAACTGCAGTGTGTGCAATGCCCACATCTATATGTACCTATATTCTTTCTGTTTATTTGTTCTGGCTCACATTCTTTTTCCAGTAAATTCTTTAAGTTATATGAATTTTTGTAAACAATCTAACTTATTCTTAGGAATTTTGTCCAGGTCTGTAAATCCAATAAATCTATCCCATTCTTGTTCAATAACTTTCCTAATCATACTAGCACTCCCACTGTATTCTAAAACCAGTGCTTTTTCAAATGGCTCCACATTTACACTCTGAACAGGACACCCTGTTTCTTCATCTAAACCCAAAATCGGTTTGAATCTGCCTAGACTACCTTCACACACTTCTTTTTTAGCTTGTTCAATCATCTCTTCTGGGTATGATCTGTCCTTAAACAACCTCTCCAGAAAACATATTTCTTTATCAAACTCCACATTACTTGAAGTCATTCTACATGATCTTATAAAATTGACTTTTCACTAAATTTTTCTTATAGTGCACAGGGTGGGCACTGTTAAAGTTTAAGTATGAGTTTGAAAATGTGCTGTTCCTATATAGTTTAGACTTAAACCCATTGTTTTCCTTCCAGATTTCCACATGCAAATACTGCTGTTGTCATAAGATACCTTATAGGTGAATTCTAAAAATGAGGTAGTACTATTCAAGTTGTTGTTGTTGTTTGTCTTTCGGCTTTTTCCCGGTAAGGGGTCGCCACAGCAGAACTCCTGTCTGCTAATGATTGGCAGTAGATTTTTACGAAACGCCGAGGTGCCAGCTCGACGCCCAACCTTCAAGGAAGGCACGCCCATTTACGCATGCATGTCTTTCGAATGCTACCCAACCGCAGGGAGGACATGCAGACTCCACACAGAAGGCACTCCCAAGCCAAGCTGAGAATCGAACGGGAGAACCTCTTGCTGTGAGTTAACAACGCTACCGCCGTACCACCACGACATATACAAATAATAAAATCAGATATTTTCTCTCTGGGGGCAACCCATGAAATACAGATGTCATCCAAAAACCTTTTGTACATGGTCCAGCAGTTCCTATATATTGAATTCAGGACCATTTTTTATTCCCACATAGCTAAGACAACATTTGCATATGTAGGAGCACATGCTGCCCCCATTGCTACTCCCTTCGTTTGGTTAGTATATGAAATTATACTTTAGAATTAATTCCATCAACTGCAAACATACATGACTCTCACTGTGTGTTAACTCGTTACCTTCAAAAATGATTTCTTCCAGTAATTTCATGCCTTCTGCATGTGGAATACTGGAAAACAGTCAACATCATCAATAGTTAAAGAAATTTCCTCATTGTACATGGTCTGCTTTAACCCTCTCAGAAAATCCCAGGAATCTCCAAGAATATTTTTTTCTTTTTAACTTAGTACCTACATTTTATGCTAGTGGGAAGGTTTTTGAACCCTCTGCAGATACAATAGGTCTTAGCAGGGTTCCATACTATTCTTGTGAATCTTAGGGATTCCAAAATGGAGGGTTATCCTGGGCTTCTCCACTTTTAAAAAATTAAGGGTATTTTGGTCTATTAAACCCTCCAAATGTAAGTCTTCCAAAGCCATGTCAATTCTTCTGTACGCTATGTTTATTTTGTTCTTGGACACACTTGTATATCTACTTGTATCCATCAAAATATCATTCATTTTGCTTTCATATATAAGTGTGTCCATTATAACTGTACCCCCTTCCCTTATCTGGTTTCATAACTCTCACCGTTCTGACTTTTCTTCTTCAAAATTCAGATTTGCTTTACATTTGACCTTGGCATAACCTTTTCAAATCTCTTTCTCAACCACTTGCTCAAAATTCTTAATTTGAGGGTGTAGGGGGAGGGGGTTAAAAACACTCCTTTTCTTTAATTTAGTTTGTCCATTCTGGAAGCTAGTATTGTCTTGTGGGAAATATAAACCTAAGTTAATTTTTCTTGTAAACATTTTTACATCTAGTATGGTTTTTGTAACATCTCCTTTTTTAAAAGGTTTGAACTTCAGTCCTTTGTATAACAGACTGAAATGCTCACCCTTCAACACTGTATCACTAAAACTGTTTATACTATAACCATTTTTTTGTAAACCTGAACTCATTATTTTCATCCTGTTTTATCATGTCATCATCCTTTTCCAAGTCGAGGTGAGGGGTACCAACTACATTCAGTACCTCTTCCTCCCCCTTCTCCCTCCTCTCTAAAAATAGGTCTGGTAGTTTTGTTGGTATTGAATGTTCCCTTTATTTTTAATTCTCTCTGACCGTCTCAAAGCTGGGTAGTAAGATAAATCATCTAAATCATTCACTTGTTCCCCCACACATGGTCCCTCATCAGCATTAAAAACATATTGTTCATCACTTCCATTTTCTCCCAAAACATGTTGTATGGTTTGGGTAGCTCAAATTATTTTTATAATCTTGAATATCTCTATCCAGATTTTTTATCTTTTTATTAACCAACTCATCACATTTACTATCTATTTCTGACCTAATATTATATTTTTCTTTTCTGATGTATCATGTGAACAAGGTCATTCTTAATAAATTTAAAATTTCAATTTTTCTGTAGTTCTTCCTTAATTCTTGTCATTTTCCTTAACCATTAATTTTAACATGTCAAGTCCACATCTATTAAAAATTTCTATTAGTTCTTTATGAAACATACTGACAGAGATAACATTGTTTGGATATTTACATATTCTTAAACCCTTAGGAACAATGCCTTCTAATATGCATTGCCTAAGGTACGCATTTTCTATGTCCAAAGTTTTGTATTTATGCATTAACTTGGAAAGTTTGGCCAACTTACTTTTGTGTGTGTCATTCATTGGAACTGGTTCAACTGCATTGTCTTTAAAATTAATAGAACAGCTGACCTGTAGCCAGTCCTTAATGTCAGTTTGGTTCATCATTGAAGCCGCAGGAGAAGTCTGGTTTTTTTTTTTTTTTTGACCTGGCAGTGGGGTAGGAAGATCATTTTCATTCATTTCACCCTCACAGTCATTACTTCTCAAGGCTCCTAGTGTTAAATGGAAGTTTGTTTCCCCAGAACGAGCATTTCCATTGTCATTCCTTTTCCAGCTAGCTCCATTACTGCAGCTTTCATGCCATATAGAGCCTTTTGTACTCTCAACTTCCTGGTTCCGCCCCTCCGGGGCTCTGGAAACCACCTTGATCATTGATTGGCTGAGCGGAGTCAATACGTCTATCAATTGAGATAACTGACCTATCAGCTTTCTGGCTTGTCCCAGTTTTCAAGTTTCACTGTACCTTTAAATTTTAATTGTGTCTTACTTAATTGAAATGATGGGAACTAGAGGTATAAAAGGATTTTGGTTACATGCAGTCCACATCTGATGAAGGTTTTAACGAAAAAGTAATGTATAAAGACAGCGTTTATGTTTTTTTTTTTTTTTTGGCTGAATAAAGTTGGAATTATCCTTGTATCAGTGGCTGAGTTCGTCGTTTTCTGGGTACCTTGGACTATGTCAATGCATTACCATAACTAAGGCCATGACACTCTTAGTAAAGAGTTCAAACTTCCTCAACTCATTGTGAATGCTGACAAACTGTATGCACCATTACATTGCTTTCCTTAGTCACAATATCATACCTACTAATATTGCTTTCGAAACTATAATGTTTGCTTCCACACCTATTTTCCTGTAGCTCTACTGTATATAATTTTATGTACATATTTTGCAAATAATCATGTGCCTTTTTGTTTGCCTTGTGGCCCAGGTTATGGCTGAAAATGGACTCTGGACCAGTTCATTTATCAAGTTAGCAACTTTAAAATAGATACATAAATACATATATAAAAAGATAGCACAGCTAAATAAATAAAGACAACAAGAGGAAGACTTCCACCCCTTGTGTAGCTTACAGACAAGTCTCTCTGAGCAACAGAGATTGAGCAATAAGGCCTTTACACTAATGTAAATGTTTGTCAGAAGCTTAGCCAAGAAAGAAGAGGGCTGCCCAGAGATGGCAGTGGCATGAGCCTATGTTCTCTAAAGGTATGTGCTCACAACTGCAATAACAGGTCTCACAAAATGTCAAACGGACAGCAAATGTTCAACTTCTGTGGCTTTCCAGCAGTCCAAGAAGCATGGGATGATCCATGGTAGCCTGCTCATCCCTAGCAAGACAGAATTCCTGCTAGTCTGTCAGAAGCCCCGGGAAAATAATTCATCTTTCCATACTGCAATTAATCAACCTTTGTCAGGGGACTCGAGGGAACACTCCATGGGTGCAGGCCCTTTTGACAGCATGCATGGTTTGGACTCTAGGGAGTGCAAATGACCTGGAAAACAACTTGAGCTGTATTCATCAAAGTGATGAATACAGCTCAAGTTGTATTCATCAAAGTGATTTCTGCGAGTTCACCTCTTGTGGTACTCTCAGAAAAGGGCATGAGCATGACAACCGCCTGCTAGCTGATGGGAAGCAGACAATGGATGATAGGATGAGGCTATCTACTTGACATAATCAGCATGAGGAGGATATGACTGAAATGACTCACTCTCTTGCACTGCTCCAGTACCAGGACTCTCCAGCAGTTTCCTGCACTGGATATCTGCAACTGCCACCGGTTTCAGAGACTTGATGCAGGCCTCAGCTCTTCCCTACTTCATTTACAGGTAGCTGGACTGAACTACAATCTTTTCCAAGAGCAGAAACAGTACCAGCGTGGGCTCTGTTTCATGACCTGGCTACTTCAGGTACACACAGGAAGTACACTTCCCCCCTAGACAGAGATGAGAAAGAGGCAAATTCTGTCAGACTAAGGATGTTGTAGAAGAGTAATTCTCTGTAGTTACCTACTGTAGTACACCTCCAAATTCACATCACTCAATACTCTCAACCTCCTAATACAAAACAAAGAGCAAAAATGAAACAACATATTCATATCCAACAAACTATACAAAATGTATGTTGCTGCTGGCTTGGAAAACAAATGGTGATTACCTTCAATCTCTGGTTATAGGCATCAAACAACAGCTTAATTCCATCCTGAGTTAGGTTATTAATGAGGTCATGGTTGAGTGGAGACTGCAAAACATGAAAAAAAAAAAATATATATATACATCAGGAGAAAATGTAACACACACTACTGATAATATTACTCAGTCAAATCAGTAAATGAAAACCTTGTCCAGCTATGCAATGGAAGTCTCATCTTTACTACAACACTTCCACCTAATCACTTTAGAAAAGCTCACAATACATGAAGAAAAGGCTCATACAAACTAACAATATCATATAGCAGATAAGAAAGGAATGATTCACATAACAGTACCCAAAAGATAAGCCAGCATTATGGTCTAGAGGGATAAAACCCTAACATCATCCCAGGTGATCCGGGTTCAATTAGTGACTCGAGTATCTGAGGTGCTGGTAGGTAGGGATCAAGTATCTGAGGTGCTGGTAGGTAGGGATGGGAGTGCCCATCTGAAAGGAGGGGGGATGCTTGTCTAAGGCACTCCCTGAGAGAACACATGATCCAAAGACGGCAGCACTTGTACACCAGTAGACAAGCTCAGGGAAGGTGAGGGGATACAAGGGTAGTCATGCAAAAAATAACTTCACTCTTGGCAGAAGCTTATGATCCATGCAAGACCCAGCTCACTCATAAGAAAGTCTGGACAATTAAGGAGGAGATGGTAGACCTCAAGATGGATGAGGGCACTGGGAAGTCCAGAAAGCTTGAAGCACTAAAGGGGAGAGGGATCCTCAAAATATTACATCATAACAGTAATCACAATTCATAGTGAAAATGGAACAATCTATTTAGAATTGTTAAAAAGTCATCTCGTTCCCCCAATTCTTCAAGTATTTACAATATCAAACTTTAATACAAAATGCATAACCCCATATTAAACATATAGAACAGTTGTGTAAGAACTTACCATAACATTAGGTATTCTTCTCTTCCATGTTGCAGTATTCTTAACCTTAGGGAGTTGCTGCATGCAGCACCGGACATCCAGCCACTATACCAAAGTCTTGAGTGCAGGAATATATGCAACATTGTAAGAGCCATAAACTGACGTCAGCTATATCTGTGACTTCTGCACGTACCCAATTCAGAACTGATTTCCACATACAGAGAGCACGCAGGACTAGGAGGCGTGAAGCAGAAAAAAAACCCTGCCAGACACAAACTCAGCAGTCAGGGAAAGGACTCATTTTATAATGTGGTCCACAGGAAAAGAGGGGGTAGGTGGGTGGGATGGAATACTGCAACATGGAAGAGGATGACATCTAAGGTTATGGTAAGTTCTTACACAACTGTTCTATGTCCTTCTATTCCTGTGTTGCAGTATTCTTAACCTTAGGGAGAGTACCTTGTGTGAGTAGGTCAAAGCGGTGGGGTAACCTGTGGTGACTGCCCTTGGCTAAAAGGAAAAGTGGGGGAAACTAATGCAGTCTTGGCCAGAAGGGAGTCACCAACAGGGTTTTTGGTGTGTCCTGTATTTTCAGGAGGACTTTGTGAATTAAAGGAAATGGGGGGGAAGCATAAAGGAAAATTTCCTCCCGTGAAAATGAGAAGGTGTCCACTTTTCAGGCTTGTGGATAGGGAAGCTTTGTGCAATAGAGTGGTATCTATCTGTTCTGGGAGGAGGCAAACAGATCTACTTGAGGAGTACTCCACCTGTGAACTAGTTCCAGAAACACCTCCCTGTGAAACATCTATTCGTGAGAGGGTGATAAGGTCCTGCTCAGGGTGTCTGCCATCACATTGTCTTCTGATGGAATGTAAACTTCCTGTAAATGAATCTGTAGTGTTGTTGCCACAGACCAAATTTGAATAGCAAGGCTGCAAAGAGGGTAGGACTTTGTTCCTCCCTGTTTGTTATGAACCATAGGACTGTCATATTGTTTGTGATGACCTTTAATGTGCCTGGCAGAAGGATCTGTTAAAAGGCCTGTATTACCAGGAAGAGGGCCCTTAACTCCTTTAGGTTGATGTGGTCCTTTCTTTCTGGAATGGACCATTTTTCCTGCACTTTGTGCTGGATGCTGGTACTGTGAAGAATTGCCCCCCAACCTAGGTCTGATGCATCTGTGTAAAGAGACTGTGTGTGGGTGGAGGAATCTGCAAGGCCACCCCTTGATTGAAGGTGATAGCTGAAATCCACCAGTAGAGTTCCTTTTTTAGGCATGGAAGAAGAGGAAGACTTGCTTCCAAGGAGTGAGAGTGTTGGTTCTAAGAATTTCTCAGTACCCACTGAAACTTCCTCATGTGCATCCTGGCTAGAGGGATCATGGGAATCAAGGATGCCATACATCCCAGGATTCTCAGGAATTCTTTGGCTGAGATGGATGGTAGTGGTAGTAGGGTTTTGAAAAACTGGGTGAGACTCCACTTTCTGTGTCGGGACAAAGACCGACATCAAGTCTGTCCGTATTCTGCACCCCAGGAAAACTAGGTTTTATGAGGGAGTCATCTGAGACTTTAGGCAGTTTACAGTGAAGCTTAGATTCTGTAGGATCCTGCAAACCAAGTCCAGGTGTTGAGATAGAGTGCGATGATCTTGATGTAGGATCAAAAGGTCATCCAGGTAAGGATACTTTTGTATCCCTTGAAGTCTGCAATATGCAATGACAGGGGCTAGACATTTGATGAATACTCCTGGTGCTGTGGAGTGCCCAAAGGGTAAAGCAGTAAATTGAAAATGTGAGGAACCCACTGAGAAATGAAGAAATTTTCTGTAAGTGGGGTGAATAGGGATATGTAGATAGGCATCCTTCAGATCCAAGGAGGCCATGAAGGCTTGTTGAGAAACAAGGGGAAGGAGGTGATGTAATGCGAGCATTTTGAAGGTAGGCAGCCTGAGGAAGAAATTGAGGTAAGAAAGGTCGAGTATGGGTTTCCAAGGACCATCTTTTCTTGGAACCAAAAACATTCTTGAGAAAAAACCCTTGGCTACTTGTTCGAGTACTTGTTTTATAGCGCCCTGAGAATGGAGTTGGGTCAAGATAGTGGGAAATAATGAAAGCTGACTGAATGGTGGTTGTGGAACTCTGTGGAATGGTGGAGATGTCTACCATGTCATGAAGCATCCTCTCTCGATGATGGAAAGCACCCACCTGCCTGTGGTTATTTTCTGCCAAGAGGGTAGAGATAGGGTTAGGCATAGGGAGAGAGGGGTGGAGGTGGGTAAGGGAAGAAAGTCACAGTGGAGGAGCTGTATCTGGGTCTGGCTGCCTCTGAAAGGAAGGAAGTGTGGAAGAGGAGGAAGATCTAGGGACAGTTTGTCTCCTTGTTTGTTTCCGTCCCCTTGACTGGGTAGCAGAGGCATGGGAAGACTGCCTCCTGACAAAGCTAGGCTTTTGGGGATAGTTCCTATGGAATCTGGGAGCAGGTGAAACCAATAAATGTTTCAGATTCTGTAAGTCTTTCCCTTTTTCCTGCAGTGACTTGAGTAACTGTAAAGAGGCAGCTCCAAAGAGTGCTGAATTGTCTAAAGGGGCATCTAACAATTTAGCCTGGACATCCAAAGGCAGTGGTTGTAGTCTCAACCATGAAAACCTCGTAAAGACTGAACCAGAAGCAGTTGATTTGGAAGAGGCTTCAACAGCATCATAGCTGCACTTAATTGAATGTCGTATCACCTGGAATACTGTGGATAGAAGGGTATTCAATTGAGCCTTAGCTGGAGAGTCAGGAATGTCTGATAGCAAAGCAGGGGCATTAGTCAGGGAGTCTAGAGCAAACGTGGCCATATGAGTCTGGTAATTAAGTGCTCTTATGACCAAGGCAGAGGAAGTATAAATCTTCTTTCTCAACCTATCAATGAATTTACTGTCTTTGTCAGTGGGAAATAAGGAAGATGAAGGAAGCTGCCTGGAAGACTTGTCAGCTGAGACTGCAATAACAGCAGGATCTGCTGGCGGATTCTTAAAAAGGTACTGTTCTTTTTCAGAAACCTTATAGACTCTGTCTGCTCTCTTTGTTAGAAGGAGGCTGTGACTCAGGGCTCTGGGAAGCAGCTAAGAAAGCATCCTAGTATGCCGGGAGTAAAGGCAGATCTGTAGATGGTGAGGGTTGCTCCATCTGGAGTAGTTCAAAATATCTTTTCTTAGTGCCTGAAACATCCAATACCTCCTAATTGAAATGCTAAGTAGGGAAATAGTATCCCCAAGAGAGAAATCTTCTCCAGGGGAGTCAGGAGTGATGGACTCTTCTTCTTCTGAGGCAATATCCTTAGGGGAATCCATTTGTGAGCAATAAGTCAGGGACTCATCAGAGGAGGAAGCCCCTTCCTCTGATTCTTCTTGTGCACCAAGTGGAAGGCCTGGCTGAGGAATATGGGCCTGTAGTACCTGAAAGGCTTTGGACAGAGACTGTGAGAATGCTTTCCAAGCTGGGGGAGGCTCGTTAGCCCTGTGTTTCTCTTTTAGCTTCCTTTTTAAGGTAATCAGGGCAGTAGAAGGGCTGGATGTGAATGTTTGAGTGGATGGCAAAGCAGTGGAAGGCCCCTCCAATGCCACGAGCTATGGTTCCCCCCCTCACCATCAGAACCTGACGGTTGTAAGGCATCAGTGGACACAGTCTGGGTATCCACTGTAACAGCTTCCACTCCGGTTCCAGGTAACAGTGGAACACTTGAAGTCCAAAGTGATTCTGAGCTGACATTCACCTGTAGAATTTCACTGGCCACATGAGGCACAGCTTGGACGTCGGGCCTAACTTTTTTAGCCTTCTTCTTTGGCAGCTCATCGGAGTTGCCCGATCTGCCCTCCATCCCGGATGCCAAACATCAGAGATGCTGCTTCTCCAAGTAGAGATTTAATGCCAACAGACAGATTCTAAGGGTTTTAGGGACAAAGGATTGACAAATATCACAGTTCTTATAATCGTGACCTGCCCCTAAACAAAATAAGCACTGATCATGCGTATCCTTATGTGGAATCTGTCTTCCACAAGCGCACTTTCCCTTCCTAGATGACATACGTCTGAAAAAAGTAAATAAAATAGAAAAAAAAAACACAAGGGTACTCATCTGAATGCAAACAGCCAAGAGCGGTCATGGAGAATCGACAGGCGAGCCCAAACATACACCGATAACTGGAGCTGACAAACGAACAGCTAAAAAGTACAGTTTTGTACCTACCATAAATGTAGATGTTCGAAGATCCACATTGCTGCAGTCCTGACACTTGGGTAGTCCGCTGTCCCAGTCGGCCCGAATACCAAAGTATAAGGCTGACGTCGGTCAAGGCGCATTAGTCTGACGTCAGGGCGTCAGGGTACAAATGCGCATGACCGACGTCATTTCCTCAGTCTTTTCTTGCCCCAGATGTCAGAAGACCCTAAAAAGATAAGGCCAAACCAAAAAACAACAACACACCAAACACCCCTGTACCAAATATATGTACAATATATACAAAGACAGAAAGGTACAATCCCACCCACACAACCACCCCTAAACACAGAGGAAGGAGGAGGGTAAATTGGACTGCAGCAATGTGGATCTTCAACATCTACATTTATGGTAGGTACAAAACTGTACTATGTTCTTCATCTCACATTGCTGCAGTCCTGACACTTGGGTAGAATCCCAAAGCAGAGGTAAGGGAGGATGGCAAATCACAAAGAAGCAGGAGCTGACAACATGCCCTGTAAAATAGCAGTGGCAAACCCAGCCCTAGATTTAGAGTAGAGAGGAAGGTGGTAATGCTTAGAGAAGGTATGCACTGAACTCCAAGTAGCTGCCTCCAAAATATCCTTAGTTGCCACCCCCCTTAGAAATGCTGTGGAAGTGGCAGTAGCCCTAGTGGAATGAGGCCTAATCCCAGCTGGAATCTCCTTGCCATGATGGGAGTAACAGAAAGTAATGCAAAACCCAATCCACTTAGAAATAGTTTGTTTTGACACAGGCTTACCCTGAGAACCCAAACAAAAAGAAACAAACAACTGCTGAGACTGCCTAAAATCCTTAGTCCTGCTTAAATAATAACGCAATTGCCTGTGTACATCTAAAGTGTGCAAAATCTTTTCCCCTTATTTTGGGGATTTGCATAAAGGTAGGCAAATGAATAGTTTGGTTTAAAGCCACACTAGAAACCACTTTAGGCATAAAGGAAGGATTAGTACGTAAAGATACCCTATCCTTATGAAAATCAGGAAAGGCTCAACCGCCATAAGGGCCTGCAATTCAGACACCCTTCTTGCAGAGGTAATGGCTAACAAAAAGCAGTCTTCCATGACAAATATTTCAATTCAGCAGTAGCTGCAGGCTCAAAAGGTTGTAGAGTGAGTTTCTCCAACACAAAATTGAGGTCCCAAGCAGGAGTAGGAGCTCTCTGGGGTCTTATATTCTTTGCCCTCTAAGAAATTGCTTGAACAAGGATGAGAAAACAATGGTGGGTCACAATCATAGTGAGCTGAAATTGCTGCAGCATGAATCTTAATGGAAGAGAAAGACAAACCTTTGTCCAATAACTCAGTAAGATATTGAAGAGCCACACTCAAATTTGGCTCAGAAACATCCAAATCCTTTGCTGCACACCAAAATAAAAATCTCTTCCATTTTCCTCGTGACACTTTCCTCGCACTAGGTCTTCTTGGCTTCCATAATCACATTCAAAACTTGTTGAGGAAGCTGAGACCTGCTATGGTTCAAAACAGAATATGCCAGGCTGTTAGATGAAGAGAGTGAAGCTTGACATTGAGTAGATGCCCGTCCTTCTGAGACAATAGGTGTGGAATCAAAGGTAAGGACCATGGAGGCTTCTTTACCAGACTCCTCAGCAATGGGTACCAGTGCTGCCGAGGCCAATCTGGAGCTATTAAAATCATCCTTGGCTTGTCTTGTCTGACCTTTAGGAGTACCTTTGGGAGGAGAGACAGAGGTGGAAAGGCATACACATGAAGATTTTTCCAACTGAAAGAAAGAGCATCCACTTTCCAGGCTGTGTGATGAAACCGTTTCGTGCAAAACTTTGGCAGCTGGTGGTTTAGTGGAGAAGCGAACAGATCTATGTCTGGAGTTCCCCATGACACTGTCAATGTCTGAAATACATGAAGATCAGTTTCCACTCGTGGGGATCCATGATTTGCCTGCTTAACACATCTGCTAAGGAGTTCTGTGCTCCTGGCAGAAACCTTTTTGAAGATTCAGTTGCAAGCTTAACGCAGTCTCCCACAAAATCATTGCTTGCCTGCATAGAGGATAAGAATGTGTTCCCTTGTTTGTTGATGTACCACATGACAGTTGTGTTGTCTGTTAGAATCAACACCTGCCCTGGAAGAAGTAAATTCTTGAAAGCCAGTATCGCAAACTGGACTGCTAACATCTCCTTCATGTTGATATGTAGATGCTGCAGTCTGGCAGGCCACTTGTCTTGTATCCACTTTCCATTCAGATGAGCTCCCCAAGCTGTGTCTGAGGCATCTGTCGTTAGAATCTGACTAGCCTCTGGCCGGGTCACAGAGAGTCCCTTGTTTAGGTGACATTCCTGAGCCCACCACAAAAATTCCTTTTGAATGCAAGGTATTATTTGAATGACAGTGTCCAAATCCTGGCAGTGCTGTGTCCATACATTTTGAGATACCATTGTAGCTTCCTCATATGCAGTTTGGCATTGGGAAGTACCAGAATACAAGATGCCATGAACCCTAAGGCTTGAAGGACTGTCCTTGCAGTCAGCCCGACTGATGAGAGAGTTGATGGAAGTAAAGAAAGATTCTTTTGTTTGTCCGGGGTTAAAAGGCCATCTGTTGCTGTATTCAGTCTCACACCCAGAAAGCACATGTCTTGAGAGGGTACTAGACTGGACTTAATTTCGTTCACAGAATACCCTAGGCATCTTAGCACTGCTATCACATATTCCAAATGCTGAAGAAGCACGTCCCTTCCTTGAGCCAGAATCAGGCAATCGTCCAAATAAGGATAGATTTGTATTCCTTTCAGCCTGAAGAAAGCTATCACTGGAGCCAGAACCTTTGTAGAATACTCTGGGCAGTAGATAAGCCAAAGGGCAATGCAGAGAACTGATAATGAGAATTTCCAGCTCGAAACGCAGATACTTCCTGCAAATTAGTCTGATAGGAACATGAAGGTAAGCTTCCTTGAGATCCAAAGTTACCATCCAGTGATCTTTGCCCAGCAGAGGTAAAAGCTGTTGTAACGTCAACATTTTGAACTTGGGAATGTCCAGATAAGTGTTGAGGATAGACCGTCCAAAATTGGTCTCCACGTGTTCCCCTTTTTGGTACTAGGAACAGGCGAGAATAAAATCCTAGGCCCCTTTCTGGCACAGGAACCGGCTGAATGGCCCCTATTTGGAGCAACAGAGAAATTTGCTTGTGAGCCTCTTTCTTTGTTGAGGAGGAAAGTCTGGCAATCCCTTGAAAGGAGGCAAAGTATGGAAATAAAACCTGTAACCTTGGTGAATGATATCCAATACCCATCTGTCTTGGGTAATTAAACTCCAGTTTTCTTTGAAAAGAGCCAACCTTCCTCCCAAAGGTGCTGCCAGACGAGAAGATTCTGGCAGCTGAAAAGGCAGGTCATTGGGTCTGTTTACGAAAGGACTGACCCCTGCCCTCACCAGAAGACTGAGCAGGGGAACTCCCTGTTCTAGGCCTAAAAGAACCTTGAGCTCTGCCCCTACCACGTCTAGACCTACCCCTAGACTGGGAATCATAAGCAGGACATGTCCACCCCTTGGTAGGCCAATTTCTACTAAACTTCGGAGGCTGAGCCTGCAAAAGGTCTTGAACAGTCTGCCTAGACTTAGCCTTGTCTTCCATTTTCTTTAGAACTGCTTCCACAGGCGAACCAAACAACACATCAGATTGTAAAGGAGCATCTGCCCCTAACCCACAGTGGCCCCAGGCCTAAAACCTAGTACCCTTGGTGAAAATCATCTACAGCTTTAAAAAGGATTCATGATCCAACCCCTTGGGGACAAAGACCGACATCAAGTCTGCCCGTATTCTGCACCCCAGGAAAACTAGGTTTTATGAGGGAGTCATCTGAGACTTTCGGCAGTTTACAGTGAAGCTTAGATTCTGTAGGATCCTGCAAACCAAGTCCAGGTGTTGAGATAGAGTGCGATGATCTTGATGTAGGATCAAAAGGTCATCCAGGTAAGGATACTTTTGTATCCCTTGAAGTCTGCAATATGCAATGACAGGGGCTAGACATTTGATGAATACTCCTGGTGCTGTGGAGTGCCCAAAGGGTAAAGCAGTAAATTGAAAATGTGAGGAACCCACTGAGAAATGAAGAAATTTTCTGTAAGTGGGGTGAATAGGGATATGTAGATAGGCATCCTTCAGATCCAAGGAGGCCATGAAGGCTTGTTGAGAAACAAGGGGAAGGAGGTGATGTAATGCGAGCATTTTGAAGGTAGGCAGCCTGAGGAAGAAATTGAGGTAAGAAAGGTCGAGTATGGGTTTCCAAGGACCATCTTTTCTTGGAACCAAAAACATTCTTGAGAAAAAACCCTTGGCTACTTGTTCGAGTACTTGTTTTATAGTGCCCTGAGAATGGAGTTGGGTCAAGATAGTGGGAAATAATGAAAGCTGACTGAATGGTGGTTGTGGAACTCTGTGGAATGGTGGAGATGTCTACCATGTCATGAAGTATCCTCTCTCGATGATGGAAAGCACCCACCTGCCTGTGGTTACTTTCTGCCAAGAGGGTAGAGATAGGGTTAGGCATAGGGAGAGAGGGGTGGAGGTGGGTAAGGGAAGAAAGTCACAGTGGAGGAGCTCTATCTGGGTCTGGCTGCCTCTGAAAGGAAGGAAGTGTGTAAGAGGAGGAAGATCTAGGGACAGTTTGTCTCCTTGTTTGTTTCCGTCCCCTTGACTGGGTAGCAGAGGCATGGGAAGACTGCCTCCTGACAAAGCTAGGCTTTTGGGGATAGTTCCTATGGAATCTGGGAGCAGGTGAAACCAATAAATGTTTCAGATTCTGTAAGTCTTTCCCTTTTTCCTGCAGTGACTTGAGTAACTGTAAAGAGGCAGCTCCAAAGAGTGCTGAATTGTCTAAAGGGGCATCTAACAATTTAGCCTGGACATCCAAAGGCAGTGGTTGTAGTCTCAACCATGAAAACCTCGTAAAGACTGAACCAGAAGCAGTTGATTTGGAAGAGGCTTCAACAGCATCATAGCTGCACTTAATTGAATGTCGTGTCACCTGGAATACTGTGGATAGAAGGGTATTCAATTGAGCCTTAGCTGGAGAGTCAGGAATGTCTGATAGCAAAGCAGGGGGATTAGTCAGGGAGTCTAGAGCAAACGTGGCCATATGAGTCTGGTAATTAAGTGCTCTTATGACCAAGGCAGAGGAAGTATAAATCTTCTTTCTCAACCTATCAATGAATTTACTGTCTTTGTCAGTGGGAAATAAGGAAGATGAAGGAAGCTGCCTGGAAGACTTGTCAGCTGAGACTGCAATAACAGCAGGATCTGCTGGCGGATTCTTAAAAAGGTACTGTTCTTTTTCAGAAACCTTATAGACTCTGTCTGCTCTCTTTGTTAGAAGGAGGCTGTGACTCAGGGCTCTGGGAAGCAGCTAAGAAAGCATCCTAGTATGCCGGGAGTAAAGGCAGATCTGTAGATGGTGAGGGTTGCTCCATCTGGAGTAGTTCAAAATATCTTTTCTTGGTGCCTGAAACATCCAATACCTCCTAATTGAAATGCTAAGTAGGGAAATAGTATCCCCAAGAGAGAAATCTTCTCCAGGGGAGTCAGGAGTGTTGGACTCTTCTTCTTCTGAGGCAATATCCTTAGGGGAATCCATTTGTGAGCAATAAGTCAGGGACTCATCAGAGGAGGAAGCCCCTTCCTCTGATTCTTCTTGTACACCAAGTGGAAGGCCTGGCTGAGGAATATGGGCCTGTAGTACCTGAAAGGCTTTGGACAGAGACTGTGAGAATGCTTTCCAAGCTGGGGGAGGCCTCTTTAGCCCTGTGTTTCTCTTTTAGCTTCCTTTTTAAGGTAATCAAGGCAGTAGAAGGGCTGGATGTGAATGTTTGAGTGGATGGCAAAGCAGTGGAAGGCCCCTCCAATGCCACGAGCTATGGTTCCCCCCCTCACCATCAGAACCTGACGGTTGTAAGGCATCAGTGGACACAGTCTGGGTATCCACTGTAACAGCTTCCACTCCGGTTCCAGGTAACAGTGGAACACTTGAAGTCCAAAGTGATTCTGAGCTGACATTCACCTGTAGAATTTCACTGGCCACATGAGGCACAGCTTGGACGTCGGGCCTAACTTTTTTAGCCTTCTTCTTTGGCAGCTCATCGGAGTTGCCCGATCTGCCCTCCATCCCGGATGCCAAACATCAGAGATGCTGCTTCTCCAAGTAGAGATTTAATGCCAACAGACAGATTCTAAGGGTTTTAGGGACAAAGGATTGACAAATATCACAGTTCTTATAATCGTGACCTGCCCCTAAACAAAATAAGCACTGATCATGCGTATCCTTATGTGGAATCTGTCTTCCACAAGCGCACTTTCCCTTCCTAGATGACATACGTCTGAAAAAAGTAAATAAAATAGAAAAAAAAACCCACAAGGGTACTCATCTGAATGCAAACAGCCAAGAGCGGTCATGGAGAATCGACAGGCGAGCCCAAACATACACCAATAACTGGAGCTGACAAACGAACAGCTAAAACTAGAGAATACAAGAAAAAGAAAAATAATCTGGTTTCACACAGCAGTGAAGATCAATATGTCCTTTATTGTAGTAGGTAAGCGCTTTCTCAGAATAACATCCGCTTCATCAAATGAAGCGGATGTTATTCCGAGAAAGCGCTTACCTACTACAATAAAGGACATATTGATCTTCACTGCTGTGTGGAACCATATTATTTTTCTTTTTCTTGTATTCTCTGGTTTTTGCATCTGATTCCTTATTTGGTTCAAGGACTGTTTTCGTTTGGAACATCTAAAACTCACTGCGGCAGAAAAGTTCTGAACTGGGTACGTGCAGACGTCACAGATATAGCCAGTGTCAGTTTATGGCTCTTACATGCAATGTCGCACGTACCCCTGCACTCAAGACTTTGGTATACTGGACAGATGTCTGGTGATGCAGGCAGCAACTCCCTAAGGTTAAGAATACTGCAACATAGGAATAGAAGGACATAAAACATTACTGCATATGACAATCACAAAGCAGGGTTCAGTTGCTAAACAACTTTATACTGATTAAACTGAAGGAAGCATGGGAATCACATTTCAACATCAAAATGGTACCAATGACACAGACAATACATTGCAAAAATACTACGTAAGCAAAGCAGCATACTCCTCAGACTATTATTTCATAGTATTTCCTATAACAGTATGTGTGTATCCAGTCAACAATAAGTTCATCAAAAGTCCAGTTGGTCAAGCTTAGCCATACAGACTGGTTTATAACAAAAGGAATTATAACATAACACCTTTAGGTTTGGCAACTTCAGAGGTAGTTCTACTGATGAAGGAATCTAAGATTGGCTTCCTGCATGAATCCAATGGGAGACTATGCACCAACTTAAAAGTCTTTCACTGAAAACCTGTTTAATTATGTCGGCTTGAATGACTGAACTTCAATAACCTGGTGAGAGACTGAATATAAACTTTACTGTTCACCAAAAATACTTACGACAAACAGCATGTTAGTTATAGGTATGCACAATTAGTGACTTAACTAGAATCTATCAGTTGCATGCACTGTATTTTAATTGGTGTTTTACTGGGTCCTATGTTACAGTACTTTTAAAGATGTGAACTGTAAAGGACAAAAATTTTTCTTTAAAATATTAATTCAGCGTTGTCGCCTCACAGTAAAACGCTGTCCGGTTCGATTCTCAGCTAGAGCGTCTTCTGCGTGGAGACATGCGTGAATGGGCTTACCTTCGTTGAAGGTTGTGCGTCAGGCCTGGCAAGCCGGTATGTAAAAATCAACTGCCAATCATTAGCAGACGGGAGTTCCACTGTGGCGACCCCTAACCGGGAAAAGCCGAAAGACACAAACAAGTGTTCTAGGAACTTTTTTATGGCCCTGTACACAATTTCCAGAAAAAAAGACCACCTTGAAAATCTGCTATCCCTATTTTTTTTTTTTAACTTATTTATGCATTTATTTCAGTTTGATAACAGTAAGTGGACTGGTCACAAGACCATTTTCAGGTCACAGCCTAGTCCAATAGAGGCAGCAAGTTGAAGTGTATGAAATTTAACTCTTTACAGTATAGTGATGGCAGCAGTTATACTGTAGTTATATCTATTACAGCTTAATATTTGCATCAATAATTCCAAAACCATGCTATGCACAAGCCACTGAAAGATTTTATCTTAAAAAGTTTAAATTACGGGAAACACAACCACACTGATATTTCACGTGTCTAATGCAGCTAAATAGAAATAAACTATTGTTCCTATGCTATCTATTAATATTGTCAAAATTTTAATATTTTTCTAAATATCTCAACAATCAAGTAAAACTGACAGGATTGCTCAGCTTCAAGATATCTGGCAGATGGATTAAAAAATGCTTCTAACAGTATGTGTGTGCTGCTTGAGTGGTTACTAAGATATTGTAATTTGTTTACAAAATATTTCAAAAGTAATGTTTTCTGTGTTTATTGTGACTTACAAAATCTCATTTTAAGATATAGAATCTAATGAATGCTATTAATGTAAAGATTTGTTTGCACTGAGCAGTTCACTATTTACATTTCTTTAGTAACCCTTACAGCTATAGAGATAAGAATATCTGTTTGAAATGTGGGGAAAACTTCATTTTGTCAAAAAGATCAGGATTCAGTCAATGGAACTTGGCGCACAAACCTCCAGAGCTCCACTGGAAGGAATGGAAAAAGAAGTTATGTTTTAGCATAATGTTCCATCTGTGTTGTTGATCTTCACTAATCCTTGAGTGATGGCTTGGTTCCAAGCCTCAGAACACACTTGGCCATATACTTCAACTCGCACCTTCCAAACCCTTGAACTAGGCTCTAACCATAATACTGTTGTTGTTGTTCTTCTTTCGGCTTTTCCCGGTTAGGGGTCGCCACAGCGGAACTCCGGTCCGCTAATGACTGGCAGCAGATTTTTATGGTGCCGAGGTGCCAGCTTGATGTCCAGCCTTTAACGAAGGCACGCCCATTTACACATCTTTCGAACGCAACTCGACCGCAGGGATGACATGCAGACTCCACACAGAAGGCGCTCCAGCCGAGAATTGAACGGGAGAACCTCTTGCTGTGAGGCGACAACGCTACCGCTGCACCACTGCAGCTTAGGTTCTACCCATAATGCTCCTCTCTAAATTACCTCAGATTGAGTGTGCCTTAATTAGTGGCAGACAAATTACAACTAAGAAGAAGAGACCAGATATGTCTATCTAACATGAAGCCAATCCTGGAAGAATTTGATCCACTAAGAGTCTCGGGCTGGAGGAAGGATGGAGGGGATTTTAAGGATTAGTGAAGATCGACAACACAGATGGAATGTTATGGTAAGACATAACTTCTTGATCTGATGTTGTCAATCTTCATGTAATCATTGACTGTGGGACTGAGTCCCCAGCTACCTGAATCTTGGGAGGTCTCATGGAAGAATATTCCTAAGCACCATTAAACTGAATGATGCCCGTCCCCTGGAGACCTGATCCAATATGTAATGAGTGATAAAGGTACGAGGAGAAGACCATGTGGCTGTTACACAAATGTCATCTAAAGAAGCTCTGGCATGAAAACCTGCAGAAGTTGCCACCATTCTAACAGTGTGTGCTTTTACTGAGCGTGAAAGTTTAAGGCCTTTTGACTGGCAGATAAATGTAATGCAATCTCTAAGCCATTTTGCTAAGTAACCTTTGCATCTGGGTTACCTAAAGAAAGTGAGGAAAAGGCAACAAATAGTTGGTCAGATTTTCTGAAATCCTTTGTTCTGTGAAGATAAAATTGTAGCTGTCTGTGGACACCCAATAAATGAAGGAAATACTCCCCTTTACTGGAGAAATTAGGAAAAAAGACCATTAGTTGTAGTGTCTGATGTTAGAGTCTGAGACTACCTTCAGTAAAAAAAGATGGATTAATCTTAAGGGAGACCCTTGTCTTTGTGAAATATTATATAAGGTGGTTTTTGCAGGACAAAGCTTGAAGTTCAGACAGTCTTCTGTCAATTGTGTTTGCCACTAAAAATAAAGTTTTCCAAGTCAGAAACTTTAAGTTACATGTAGTTGATGGTTCAAAGGGAGAAAGAGTAAGGGACTGAAGAACTAGTGTAAGATCCCAGGGAGCAATGGGTTCTTTAAACAGAGATCTTCACATGAGGGCTCCCTTTAAAAAAGCTTTACAAAGTTTGTGTCACATAAGGGATGACCCATCAAAACCCACATGACAGTTAGAAATTGCAGCTAGATGGACTTTAATTACAGAGGCAGAAGAACCCGTTTGACAGAGGTTAGCTAAAAAGTTCAAAACTTTATGAACAGGAGTTGTATAAGGATCAAGTTCATTACTGAGGGCCCATCTTGTGAATTTTTTCCATTGCCTTTGATACAATTTCCTAGTTGAAGGTTTGTGATGGGCCACAATGATTTGTCAGATGGGAGAGGAAAGGGAAGAATGCCTGACAATCATGGTAATTGGAGAAGCCACACAGTGAGCTTGAGATGATGGAGATTCGGACGAACCATTCCCTCTGGATGAGACAGCAGATCTGGAGCTGGGTCCAGCATCCAAGGTTTCTGAAGAAGATGAGGCCAAAGGAAGGGAAACCAAACCTGTCAAGGCCAAAATAGGGCAATGAGGATTACTGTGTTCTCAGACATCCTGACTTTCCTTAGAAACTGGGATATCAGAGGGATTGGGGAAAAGCCAAAGAGAAGACCGGGGGGGCAATCGTGGAAAAGAGCATCTCTGGGTGACTGCCCCAGAGGGGGGATTAGGGCAAAGTCATTGCTGCACTTGATGTTGAGAGGGGACACAAAAAGATTGCAGCAAAGTTGGTCCCAGTGATGAAAAATCTTTGTCACCACAGGATTGAGAGACCACTCGTGAGGCTTGCCTGGAATCATGTTGGATCTCCTCAGAATATGCATTGCTGTGAGAAAGCCATTGAAAGAAATCACCCACTGCCAAACTATGAGGACTTCTCAACAAAGTGGTTAAGATTTGATTCCTCCTTGTTTGTTGATGTACCAGACTACAGATATGTTGTCTGTCTGAATTGCTACTGTTCCTGGAGGAAAGGCATCCTGAAATGCTTGCAATGCTAACAGCACTGCCCTCATCTCTAGAATATTGATGTGGAAATTGGCCTCCAGTGGGGACTAAGTGCCTTGGACTGTCCTTCCCAGATAATGTCCCCCCAACCCATTTGGGAAGCATCCATGGTCACTATGGCTTGGGGTTGTGGAAGAATGAATGGACAGGGACAGCCCGAAAGAATCTCATTGGAGTGAAGCCTCCATGAAAGTTCCTGTTCGTAGCGATTGGTAATCAAGATTTGGTGTAACATCAGCTGGTTTAACAGACCACTGGGAGGCGAATAGCAATTGTAGGATTCGCATGTGATATCTGGCTAAAGGAACTAGAGTGATTGAGGCTGCAATCGAGCCTAATGCTTGAAGGACCAACTTTGCTGGAACCCTTTTGATCTGGATAATGTGGCTGATCTGAGTTCTGATCCTCTGTAGTCTTTCCAACAGAAGTGAAGCAAGACCTGCAACTGTATCCAACAGGGGTCCGATGAATTCTAGTTGTTGTGAGGGCTGTAAATTTGACTTTTCATAATTTAATGCAATGCCTAGAGATGCACAAAGATGTAGAGTGTAATCCCTTGCCCGTTCTGACGTCTGGTGGTAGCAGTAAGGAGCCAGTCGTCGAGGTATGGAAAAACTTGAAATCCTTGCAGTCTAATATGAACTGCTACCACTGGCATGCATTTGGTTAACACCCTGGGGGCTGAGGTGAGTCCAAAGGGCAATGCTTTGAAATGAAAATGATTGGCTCTCAGCCAGAACAGCAGGAATCTCCTGGAGCATTTGTCTATTTTTACATGGTAATACGTGTCCTGGAAATCTATAGAGCACATCCAATCTTTTTCCATGAATGGAATTATAGCCTGTACTGAGACCATCTGAAATTTGGTTTGCTGATCTGACTTGTTGAACTGGCTGAGATCCAAAATGGGTTTCAGGGCCCCTGTTCTTTTGGGCACTAAAAAGAATCTTGAGTAAAACCCGGATCCTACTTGGTCTGGTGGGACTTTTTGGATGACTCTTTTGTCAAGTAGTTTTTGAATTGCTAATAGTGCTGCTTCCCTGTGACTGGGTGTAACATCCAGGCGGCTTTTGGGGGGGTTTTGGATTCACAGAGTGCGAAATATTGTAACCTCTGGAAATGATTCCCTACATTTGTCTGATATTATCATTTGTCAGGGGGTTAGGTGCAGGGATAATTGTCACCTGACTGCCTACATAGGAAGGCAATCGGGGCTCTATTCAGGAGTGCTGGTAGGAGAGAATCTCTGGACCCCTGGTTCTGCGGGCCACTTCTGCCTCTAGGGCAGCATCTACAATTAATACCTTCCCCTCTGAACCGGGAAAGTCTTTGCCATGCGAGTCCTGGAAAGGCCCTTGGGACTTCTTAAACCATAGTATCCCACTTCCCTGGTTCCTGGATTGGGCCATTGAGGAGTGGAGAAATGTATACCTATGTCAGAAAGTCTTTCCATCTTTCTCACATCTGGCCAGAGTGTCTTTTACCTTAGGACCAAATAGGGATGATCCGTCAAACGAAGCATTGATGAATGACTATTTTAATGGTTCTGCAAAGTTACACAAGTGCATCCAGGCATGTCTTCTAATGGCTCTGCCTGAACTCGCCACTCTTGTCATCCCTTCGGCTGCGTTGGCAATCAGCCCCATGGGCGAGTTAGAAATTGCTTCAAGGGTGGTGAGCTGAGAAGTAACTTTGTCTTGTACCTCTGCAGCTACTGCTCCTGAGAGGGTAACAAAGAGCTCTTTGATCAGATCTCTCTGTAACCTTGTAAAGTGCGCCATGTAGTTCAAAGACCTGAGAACAACGGTCAATGAAGCGTAAAAGCACTTCCTGAACCTATCCATAGTCCTGAACTCCTTGTTAGGAGGATGGATAGAAGGACCTTCCTCAGCAAGTTCCTTCTTAGTAGCTGTCGCTATCACCATGGCGTCCATCCACGGGTATGCTTTTGGCCTAGTATTGCTCTTCTTTAGAGGTGGAAATTATCCTGTCAGGTCTCTTGTGGATCAATTCAATGGAGTCAGGCATCTTCCATGCCCACTATGTGATCAGTTTAATGAACTTGTCAGTAGGCAGAGAGATACAAGAGGTAGACAGTTGGGCACGAAAAGCCTCCCGGTATACTGACTCCTCTGAAGAAGGCTAGAGGAAGACCAGCCACTTCTCTGTTTCAGGATTTCCAGGATATCCCAGAAGGAGACATTATCAGGGGTGACCTGGGGTAACCTTCCCCTTCATCAAAGTTGGCATCTTCAGTGAAGGACTCCTCCGAGGAGTCTAAGTACTACTTCTTGCACTTTTTCTTCGCAGGTACTTCCTCAGGGGGATGCTCCGGGGAAGTGTCTGAAGAGGAAACCACCAAGGTGGGTCTTTCCTAGGACTTTTGTGCCCTCTGTCCCGGTGAAGAGACTGATAGAAGCTCTGATAGAGGAGAAGCAGAAGTTTGGCCTGACAGGGATGGTAGAGACTGTGAATCCACAATGGGCAAGGCCTTCTCCATGACTTGGTAGGCCCCCTCCCCCTGCAGAGAGATGGAAGTCCAGAACCAATATAGACTCCTTCAGAACTGTGGTCGTACCCCACACTGAGGAGGCAACCTCAGAGAAAGAAGCCTGGGTTGATCCAAAGAAAGCCAAAGCACCGAGGGTCATGGAAGGGTCCAAAATAAATGAAGTCAATCCACGTACCTCAGCACCGGCCAGGGAGTCTCGACCCTGAAAGGCCTCCGGTTCTTAAAGACCGGAGGAGCTCAAGGCAATCCTCAGTACCGGAGAAGAGGTTCTTACTAGAACCAAGACAGTCAAAGCCAGGTATGTCAAAGCCATGGGCTCCAAAGACTCAATAGGAGTTGGAGGAGGAAGAGACGGTGTCGTAATAGGGCAGGTCCCAGTGCAGACTTAGCCAGGAACCAAAGATAATCCTCTCGCCAACAGGAGTTGATCCACCAGTCTCATGATGTCTGATTCTGAGAGACTCTTAGTGGATCGAACAGAGAAAACTGAAGGAGACCTAGGGGGTCTCGGTTCGATGAAGGGGCTCAGTGGACGATCTTTGAATGGGTCAATTGAAGGAGAGTATCTACACTGTGGTAATGGAGCCAAATCTGAGTGCTCCGGTACTGATGCACTTGGTGCTGAATCTGCTTTGGCAGGTGCCGAGGGAACTTTTGACACCGAAGACTGCTTCAATACCTTTTCAGCTGGTTCCGAGGAGGTACTCGGAAGCAAGTAAGATCTCTTTTTATGCTGAGAAGAGGACGACGACGAATTGGCTTCAGTCTTGGACCCAGAAATGGCCTCTTCAAAATCCCCTTTCAGTAAGCCTTTCAAGATAAGTTTGTTTCTCTGCTCAGTGGGTGTTCTGGAAAAGAAACTATGACATATAGAGCAGTTCTCTTGTAAATATACTGTTCTGAGGCAGTGCACACAACAGACATGCCCATCTGAATTGGGCATTTTCCTGTTGGATTTCTGGCATCTTTTAAATCCAGAAGTGCCCTTAGAAGGTTTAGATAGAGTGTCTGCCTTTTCAGCTATTAGAGAGGATTACAAGAAACACACACACATACACATTCTATTACGAAATAAGAGATAGAAGATACTTTTTTTTTTAGAAGGAATAGAAGGGGAAAGAAAAAATAACAACTATGATATTTACAAAACAACCAACAGATAAACAGATTACCAATAATAGTACATAGAAAGACTACCAATGGTAGAAAAAGGAAGACGGAAAAGACTAACCAGAAAGTCTAATAGTGAGAGGAGCGGGTAGAAGAAAGAGAGATCGGAGAAAGCTTAAAATAGATTTAGATTTTAGAGATAACTAGGAAAAAAACTTCCTTTAATGAAAGCCAAAGCTCGAGAGTGGATCGGACATATCTGACACATGTAGTGGTTGACGAGATCTGAAGTAATTTAGAGAGGAGCATTATGGGTAGAGCCTAGCTCGAGAGTTTGGAAGGCACGAGCTGAAATATAAGGCCGAGTCGGCTCTGAGGTTCGGAACAAAGCCCACAGTCAAGGATTACGTGAAGATTGACATCAGATCAGTTACTTACAATAACAGAGTACATGCAATTTACAGCAACATTTATAAAGCAAAGAAACAGTCACTATTTACAATAATGATGTATGACACTAGAAACTTACAATGAGATTTTATATACTTTGAAAAAAAAACCGCATTCACCTAATTTTACCAAGGAAACTGCATCAGTACAAGGGGGGTAGCAAACACTGGTAGGTACTTATCCACTGAGGGGCACTCAAGTTTGGACTTAAAACCTTTCCAAAGTGTGTCTTCATCTGTGAGGTAATTCCAAATGGAGGGACCAAGGTTAGGGAGGGCCTTTTCCTCCAATGCAGTTTTAAACTGGGGTCTGTACATTACCCCTGTGGGTGTAGACTGAAGGTCTGATTTGGAGCTTAGAGTGAAGGACTGGGCAGTGGCCCTTAAGTGACTATGTGAGTGACAGTTTCATAGGTAAATCAGGCTATGACTATGTGAGTGACAGTTTCATAGGTAAATCAGGCTATCAGTTTGCACACTATTACATGCCTAGCCAATAACCAGAGGTCAAAATCACACCTGTAACCTTGTATCTGTGAGGTAAAGTCCTCAACCATTATTACAACCCTGCCCTGTTAGAGCACTTTATATATCAGTGAGATAAAGAGTAGTAGCTTTGAGAATGACAAGCAGCCAATTCAAACCTGGCAGCAAGTAGTTTCAGTGAAGCATACTTATTTCGTCAGTAAAATTGTCTGACTTCTTAAATTACTTTAAGACCTGAAGCCACCCGGAAGACCATTCACTGCAGAACAGTGTTAAACACTTTGGAATTTAAGGACAAAACAAATCCAGACAGAAACATGAAATCCAGGGACCCCACAGTTCAGGAAATCAATTTTTAATATGCAATAACATTAACATGACAGGAACTAAAGCATTTCCTCTGTATCAGTGATCATTCTGCTTTCCTTTTCATAATAATTGTCATAATTAAATAGTAAATACCAAAAGGGTTTGCTTCATCCAGTCTTCTAGATAGTATAAATAGTGCTCTGGAAGAAAATGAACAGTCATGAAATAAAAAAGAATGACCACTACAGAGACAAGTACATCTAGTATGATTAACACAGTACTACAACCAAAAGTGAGTGCAAAAGGGCCAATCTGAGTGGCCACCTGGGGTCCACAGCTCCAGGGATGCCCATAACCAGTGCAGGAATAGGATACCACAGCTTTTACTATTTATTAAGCAAAAATACATTTGTTTACTTACATAAAATAGATGAACTGCCCACACAGCCACAGCTGTGGGACCCTAAGAAGGGGGTTGGAGTGCATAAAGCCCAAGAACATTAAACAATAAAGAGAAGGCCACAATATATCAAAAGAGGAATAGCTACAGTAACGTGTTAAGTTGGGGACTGGCTGGCAATCAGCTGTGTATATGCACAAATGGATTTAAAATACATTGTTTGGCTATTATTTAATTTTGTTTTATTACAGTCACAAATCTGATGTGCACAAACAATAAAGCAGCTAGAAGTAATAATAATAGCCATTTGTTAACCAAGTAGGCCCACTGGACACACAGTCACTTTTCAGGAGCAACCTGGAAAAAATGTCTGGTTAAGTGACTTACTCAAGGTCACACAGCAGGTAAATGAGGGCTGAAGGAATTAAACCCTGTACCACTGGAAATACTGTGTATAGCTTTAACCATCTCTAACAACTGACAAATAATTGCTGGGTGCAGGGCTGTCGAGATGAAAATAATGGTCTGCTGTTGAGGCAAGTACATCATAACAAATGTTGACAGAAAGAATTGAGTGGGGTTTAAATTATAATGGTTAATGAGCGAGTGAAAATGTAAACGAGTACAGGGTATGGTTCTAACCGTATGGACGGCAGGACAGCTGAAGTTTGCAGAGTTTGATAAAGGTGTCTATATATCTGCTTAAGAATCATAGCTTTTCAATGCAAATTTAAGAGGAAAAAATGCTAGGCTTGCAGCTAAATTGGTCACAAAGCATGAACATGCAGAACACAAAAATATATTTGTATAAAACGTTAGTCTTCAAAGAGCTGAAACAAAGATTAGATTCGATTGCTCATGTTTTTCCAGAAAATGAACATACCGGTCCGGCCAAGATTAAATTAAAAACACAAAATAGTTGATATCTAAAAGGAAAACTAACAGCTCCTGCCACCCACGGGACAGAGCCTTGTTCGCTCTTCACCACATTCACATAAAATGCTCCTCACCTAATTAAACCTAATTTCACTCGATATAAAAGCTTAGTTTGGTTCCCGAGTCAGTGCTGCACCACCGCATCTACACTGTCCTTCCCCCACACCGCCCTTAGTGTATAGGTTCATTTAATTATTTTATTCAATTTCTTTCTTTCCCTTTCAAACCTTTCCCAAACAAGACAGGGACACACAAGCTACCCTTGCCCCCCCCCGCGCCATATCGCAAACCCATAGAATTAATTAATTAATTTAAACTATTTTAAATTTATATTGAATTAATTTAAATTAATCTCAACCAATCACTTTAATTGCTATCAAACAATCCAAGTTTCAGTATGACATACCTAATGACAGCCCGACTTCCAATTAATAAAACCACCTAAAAACTAGGACCAATTAGATAATTAATGTACAGTGTACCCTAAAGGCTCAGAACACACATGGCACGTTAAATCGAGCCGATATCCAGTGGCTCACCTCTATGTTGTAACACTGAAGACAGGGAAACGACTTCAGAATCACTGCAGCATAGGAGATACAAATGGTCATGTTCACTCTCTCTCACAACTAGTTAACAAACCTCCCAGTCGTTTTATTCAACTAAATTCATAGTTCCTATATATAAGCCCTACATTAAGAACACAGATGAAAGCATTTTTAACATCAGGGGTTTCAGAGCATAACTAATTTAGTCCGTCGGTTTACCTCTATGCTAAAAGAGAACCGGTAAATCATTTTCTTTATTTACAAACACCTAACTATATAATGAGATCAAAAACATAGGTGAATGCTGTTTCTCTATTTTTCACCTGCTTTTTTTTTCCTTTTTTTTTACAAACACCGAATTAATAAATTGTGTCAAAAATATAGGGGAATGTTTTATCGTCTTTTCACTTTTTGGTTGTCACGTATGGGTTGCCACAATTAACTAAATTAACTAAGTGTACAAATGAAAAACAGGACTCTAAAAAGAGTAACTTGGTAACACCAATGAGGGAGATTTCCAACATAAGCCCTCCCACAGGTTCGAAAAGTGACGTATACAGAAGGTTGGACAAACACAAGAGAGAATATGAGAAGATAAGCTTCCTAATAGGTCTGACAACAACTGAAAACAACCGGATTCCACGCCCACCAGAAGACCCATAATCTCGAACTGCGTTTGAACATAGCCCCTTCTCAAGGCTAAACACCAAAAGACTAAAAAACAAGAGACTAATAACAAAACAGCTAGCAAAACAAGATAGACGAACATCGGCCACAGCGTAACAGCTCTCTTTTTACAGCTAAAGGGACAAAAGATCACGGCCGCACCGGACCACTGCAGACAAAAGAGGGCACAAAAAGCAGGTAGTTGCCCAAGAACGGAAAAGAAATATAGGAAAAACAAAACAGCTCTATTCAGAGCTCACACCAGCCTTTAAAAAGGCTTCAGCAGATTTAGGACAGATGCATAACAACGGCTTACTCAACAACAAATACATCGGAGGCAGTTCATCATAAAAAATCAGTGTTAGAATACAAAATGAACATACCAAATTTTCAGATTTTACATCAAGTACAAAGTGATCAAAGGAAACATTTTGTTACATATAGTGCAAAGGCCACATTTACATGTTTTGATACTAATGCCGAAAGAAGACAATCCTGTGAATTCTACAAACAGTAAAAATATAACCCTGATGAGTTAAACAGGACTTTGTAAACACGTTAACACAGCTTTGTAACCTGAAATTGCACTTAAAATGCACTGGAACACACACAACTAGTGGGAGCTGTCGTTGTGAAAGTTGCGTAAAAGGAAGAAAAGCAAATACTATTGAACAACACTGCAAGGCAATGGCACTGGCTTGCAATGAAATGAAGAGAATAAATAAAATCCATTTGTACTAGGCAGAAGAAAACCCGCACATTCTAAAACTAAATCTTTTCAAAAGGTGACTATAAAACACTGAACTGTGTATGTTTTAAAGTAGTGACACAGAATTCATATTCTAGCATATGTCAAACCCAGAGTATTAAGAATGAGAAATTGCCATGCTAATGGCAAAGCATTAATCAGGTTACTTGTTTTAGAAAAACAATAAAGGCTTGAATATACTTGATTAAATACTAATCTTCCTGTGTGACCATCATAATGGGCATATGTGACAGGTCCCTACTACGGGCCAGCAATCAAGGATACTCAATCCTCACCACTGACTCTGGTAAGGGATGGTAACTAAGAGTAAAAATGGATTCGCACAGTATTTTCAGATGCAGCTCCCTGCACTAAGCACAATTTCCCTTAAGAGCATATAGGGAGTACACTCCAGACCTGCTGCTGGGTTCTCCTTGTCTCCAGGCCCACACAAAACTCCAAAATGACCACTTTGGAGCTCTGTGTCCCTGTTCCCAGTAGCTGACACACACACTTGGATATCTGAGTTTCACACACACACACACACACACACACACACACACACACACACACACACACCTGAGAAAAGCTGGCACAGACTATCTGTGCCCCTTTCTGGCCAGACTGAGGTAATCACACTGCCACCAATCAGCTACCTTAAGGCTCTTACAAAGGGTACCCAATTATATTGCGTACAATTTATACTAATACAAATGGTAGGGTGCAACTAAAGCAGCAAGGCTTTCGGGAGTGGCCACAGTGTGACCAAAATAAACAAATACTTTCAAGATGTTAAAAGTATTCTCCAAAGGACCAGCCACAATGAAAGGTATTAAAATATTTAACTATAAATAATAAAACAGAAAACGGGAGGATACTGAATACCATAAACAGAATTTCAACCACAGTGATATAAAAAATAATACATTTGGATAGTTTCTCACAGATGCAGTAAACAATACTAAACAACTTATTCTTTCGGCTTTTTCTGGTTAGGGGTCGCCACAGCAGATCACCTGTCCGCTCAGCTATTCTCACTAAATGTCTCTTGACTGACTAAAGAATTACTGTTCCCTTACTACAGCACGGCAAGCTGATGTGTGCTCAGTGTCTTACAATGTTAAAAGGCAGATGATGTCTTTCTCTGTCTGTGTGGATGTTTGAGATGCATCCTGTCAGAAATCGTTCTCGTCAGGTTTCAAAGTGCTGCTGTGAGAGTTCCAAAGAAAAACAGAAGCTGGTTAGAGAATGACATCACCTCTGGTCACCTGACTGGTACAATACACACACACAGAGCTTTGCTAAGATCTGTGGCAGCATCTGAAAGCTATAACTCAATTTCAAACTTGCCAGCCTTCCAGGGTTCTCTAATAAACATCCACATTTGATCAATTACAAGAATACAACCTAATATACATGCATACATTCTTTCTCTCCAGCAGTTTCTGTACAGCAGGACCTACTGTTGCTGCATTTTTAATACAAGTAACTTTACAAATATATTTTTAATTCAAACATCTGTACAAATCAGTGTGATTGTCAAATAAAATTATTTACAAAACTCCAGCTAGCTATGCTGACATATGTACACATGAACCACCCTACTCTCCCTGGCACAGATGGCACTACCTCATAACATTACAGCATATATATAAAAAAAAGACAGCAGCCCAAAAGGAAGACCTAGATGTGGAAAGAATTACCATCCTGTAGTACCTAGCAAAAGGTTCTGAGAAAAGAGCAAGCTGCAGAACTGCAAATGTCATGGATAGTGGCATTATGGAAAAAAGGCGGAAGTATACATGTCACCCAAGGAACGGCCACTGAGTTGAATGTAAGGGTTTTCATTCCTTCACACAACAAAATTAAATGCAGACAGCTAAACATCTGGAAAGGGGGAAACTTGTAAAACTATCCTACTAAATTCAGAATTCACAAATAGGTTCACAGGTGTTTACTAGGCTAATGATCACAAGGGACTTAGCTATGCATCCTAAATCTCTGACAAGTTCCTGTGCCCTTGATATGTGAAAGCAGAGACTTGGGAGGTGAAACATTTACACGCAGAGGCCTGAGAGATGAACCATTTATAGGCTGCCTGTGTCCATTAGACATATAAGTGCCAAACCAGGGAAGAACCTCCTGTTCCCCATCCAAATGTCCACGTTAAACTTGAATTGGATTAGGGAGGATCTCTGCTTCACATGGTTGGGAAGCCTATTCCAGAGAAGGGGTAGTCTCTCCAGAAAGTCTTATTTACACTGCAGGCAAGGTTTAAGTCTTTAGAACAGGTAATTCTGGTGCTGTTTGTTTTGCAGGTATGTAGGAAGTCTATCAGAGTGGGGTCTGACAATGCCTTGTATGGCAGGTATACATCTCCCCTCAAGAGCCTGTAAAAGACAGAATACAGGGATAGGGCATTGAGGTGGTCTGCATATGACATGTTATTTACACCCTGTATTCGTTTAGTGAGGAACCTCTGTGGACGTCCCAGTTGTTGGAGACAAACTTGTCAAATGTTCCTAAAGTCTTCATCCTACCCATAGGGGACCATGATGAATGTATGTATGAGCCACAATGGCCCGTGGAAATGACTTTGCCTTGAAAAGTTTGGCTTTCTGGATGAACTATGTTATTGATGAAAATGAGGGATAACCATAAAAGAAACCAGTTGGCCATTTGTGGATCAAAGCATCTTTATACTAACCCCTGGGGAAACAGAGACAAACCAGGTACACTTGGCACCCACAAGCAGAAAATTCTTCTGGTTACTAATGGACTCATGGACCATTCATGAGGATTAAAAAACATTGGCTGATTCAGTCTGTTATACACGGCCTGTCCTGGAATGTCACTGACTTTTTATAAGAGATGCAAATTGATGGCCCACTGCCACACTCTCACAGACTTTCAACATAGAGGGTAGCAGTATCGCCCACCCAAATTTATAAGCTCATAGGTTGCTACTAATCAACAGACCATTTAATTCTTTTGAATCCTACCCCCTGCTGTCACACTGGTACCCCCAACTACTCACTCTGCACAGACACACAAACACACACACACACTTGGAACAAATTTAAGGTTTCCCACCATCCATTTAAGTTAGAACTGAAACCAGTGAGGGATGTACTTTCCTTTATGAAAAGCAGGAATTTTTTCCCAATATGGGAAGTTCTTTATGGGACAGAGGGAGATGCCGCACCAACAAGTCCTAATTATGCTGCACTACAGACTTAGGTTCCTTGATCTTGTATTCATGTTGCTATCAGTTTTGTAATTATGTAGCAGATCAAGTAGGATTTGGTCATTCACAGCTTTGCAGGCCAGGAACAAATAACCCTGTAGGATTCTGCAGAAGACAGACAAGAAATCCAGAGCTTTTAGATGTTCAGGATAATACAGAAAGCTTATAACAATTTTTTTTTTCTTTTTACTCAGGAACCACTGCTTTATTTTCAAAATAAGTTAGATATTTGAACAGGCATATACAGAAGGACATGGTATTATTCTAGCATGGGCCTGGTGAGGGATGAAAAGACGAGTATGATATCTTCTGACAGAGTGAGAGAGAGAGAGAATATGCCCTTAACTGGGTGAGGTAGAAGATTTTCCTAAGGACAGCGAATACGTGGCAGTCAAACGTGAATTCACTATTCATGAAGGTATCTAGGTCTCTAATGACACTATCTCTTTTAAGGAGGGTATAATTTATGTGGCTGCTGTGTGAGCGTTCCTGTTTCTCAGTGATACAAAGTCTAAACAAGTCTCTACCAATGAGTCAAGATGGCAAGTCATTGGATTACATAGAGAATTTTATTGACTTTGACCAGTTTACCAATGAAATTAGAGTGAGGTATAGCATTAGAATGAATCCTTAGCATAATCAAGACAAGCGGAGTACATGGATCTACCCTTGTCTAGTGCTTCTGTAGCTATTCAAAAGAAGTCAGCTAGGTTTAATAAGCATGACCAACATTTTACAAAGCCAAATTAATTAGAGTCTAGGGAGTATAGGCTTTATATGTTCCTGTTTATGAACAACATGATGATACAGTTCATTATTTTGCAAGTGATGCTCATGATGCTAAAATGTGGGGCCTCAGTTGTGGAGAAGAATAACTACAGCTGTTTTCCAGGCTTTTGGTACATATCTAGTGGAAAGATTGCAGCTAAATAATTGAATAAGGAAGCCTAATAGGAGATGTTTTATACTGACCAGGAAACCACCCGGTATTTTATTTGGACCCATGCAATTGGTGTTTTTGGTCTTGGAGATTGGTTTTAATATCTGTTCAGAGGCAATTATTAGGCTGGCACAGAAGGAAGAAGTTGGACCAGAACTTATCGGTGAGGATGTTATTTATACTCATAGGATTTGAGTGGATCATGCCATTAGAGATAAGCTCACTGTAACGGAGTATTATTTCAGGGGTTCCTTACATACCTAAAATATGTTTTCATGGGTATCCTTTGCTGATAAAGCCAGAGCCATTTTTAGTCCATAATTAGCCATGCAGTTTTTGATCCTGCTTCTGAGTTTGTTAGTTTTTCTAATTCTTACGACTATGACCATTTTCCTTTTACTGCAGGCTTTGTTTCAAACTTGGTATCGCATTTGAAGTCAATAGGAACATAAGATTCTATGTAAGAGTTAAGATAAGAGAATGAACTTTCAATGTAGGAGGCAGTATTTACTAGAATTATTACACTGAGGGGGACTGTTGAAAAGCCTCATATCCTCACCAAGTGCAAGGAAGCTGGTCTTGGGACAGTCTCTAAAAATGGTTAGTCAACCTGTACTGCAACCGTATTTTGAAAAAACATACTAGTGATACAACATGACCAGTGAGGGTATGAATGAGTGCAAGGAGCAAACAGGGCTGTTTTTGTGAGGACAACATTCAGTATAATGCTGCTTTTAGAGGGGAGAGTACTATCTGATCAAGACAGTTTGCAACACTGAAGTCAAAGTAGGTGTAGGTGTGCCAGTTTATGCAGGAGTAATTTAAGTCCTCTAGAAGGATGGTGTTTGAGTTAATGGAGTTCCAGTTTAGTTTAAGGTATGTCTTATGATTTGCATGCGTCATGGATGGGGTCTGCAACCGGCCAGAATGCAGTACGAGGTTGTTTATTTTTTGAGGCAATTACTGTGGTCAATTAGAAGTAAAGATGATTCAGACAAAGACAGACACGCCACCATCAGTGTTTCTGCGATCTACACTTATGGGCCTAAATCAGTTGTAGACAGAGAAGACAAGCAAAGACAGAGTGCTGTCATTTTTTTCTGGAGCCAGGTTTCAGTGACCACACAAATATCTACATTTTCAAGTTAGGAAGGCTCTGTGGGAGGGCATTTTCTTATATAGGCTCCTGAAACTGAACAATGCTACACTGTTATTTGCTAGATTTGAATTTGTATTTATTAGGCTAGTAGCCCCAGTAGACAGAAATGGTCCGCAAGTGCATTACATAGGTAGACAAAACCTCAACTAGTAGGTCAGAGGTCTGGACAGGTGCAGACCACCCAAGAACGAAATACACAAAATGGTCTTTGATCCTTCTTCAGTCTGACAGATTTGGCCCCCAAAGAATGATACAAGTTCATAGTTAAGTACGAGGCTTGCTGCTCTTCCAGGCCATTTTAAGCCTAGTCAGTTTCTCTTTTAGTGCTTGAATTAACCTACCCCATTTGGTGTTGGACTGACCTTAACCATCCCATTCTTGATAATTATATATTACCTGTAATGATAATAATTGGGCTCATATCATAGATAATTTGAAGGGACCCATGCTTGGGATAAAGCATTTAAGGTGCTGCCTCTGTCCATTAGTAGTACAAGGACCAGACTTGAGGTAAATAATTTATTACCCATCCATAGATTCAAGTTGCACTTGAACATGGAAAGGGATGATCTTTGTTTTATGTGGATAGGGAGTCTGTTCCAGAGCACTGATATCCTCTGAGAGACAGACTTGTCCCTGCAAACCATTCTGTTGATGTTGCAGAAGATGTTTAGATTCCTAGACCAAATATTTCTGATGCCATTTGACTTGCAGTAGGTCCATTATTTATTTATTTATATTTATATATTTACATTTGTTTACTGGGAAAGTGCGACTGGGGACAGGTGCCCTTTTTCAGAGGAGACCTGGAGAGGATCTTCCCAATGTATCATATCTAATGCAACTGATATTTACAACACATTTTATGACGCAGTTTCAGTGAACACATAGCATAATAATCAGTATAATAAAATTTGCATTCATATTAACAAACATTAAATTTACAAGCTTTGTACTGAGACTTTACGGATATGAAAGTTGTGCATATGATAGATAAGAGTAATTTAAGAAACAACAGAGTGAGGTATTAGAGAAGATAAGCAAGTCTGAGTGTTAACAGAGAAGTAGTGATGGAATATTCATTTGGTTGTGCTAATAAGACGTAGGTACAGTAGTTTATGAAGTATGATAAAGTGATGCATTAGAAAGGGATAAGAAGATTTAGTGCTTTAAAGGGAGGTATAAAAAAGGTGATGAAGGGTGTTAGAGAACAATGTCCCAGATGAGTAGCAGGGTCAAAGCCAGGAGGCTTTAAAAGATGAAGGTGTGTAATAAACATGAATGATATAGGAATTTTATACAAAGTTCTAGCTACACTACTGGAATAGTGATGGACCCCAGCAGCCCTTTGTGGTTTGTAGATGGTAAACAGTTGTTTATTTGTCCGACGGGGATGATATGGGAGATAGTATTAGAATGGGGGTCTAATTGCTGGGCAGAAGGATGGGGTATGGATGATTTATGGGTTAAGATGAGCTGAGTACAAGACAGGTGGTGAGGAAGCTCAAATCAGTTTACTGTTTTTAGTGCTAACCATTGGTGCATCCAGTAAGATTTGTTGCAAGTGAATCTGGCAATTTTGTTACAGCACTAATTGAAGCTTGTAGGTTAGTCATAATAGGGGCTCCACGGTATCTACAGTTAACTTGGCAGAGTCTGTAAGGAATTTCTTTACCCTGTTTAGGATGCCTGTTTTTTGATGGGTTTTCTTGATGCTGTTGTGAATATGTAAATCAAATTTAAGATTGTCAACTGTCATAACAAGTAGTTTTTTTAAGTGGGGTAACTTCAATAATGGTATTATTTACGGAAACATTTTTAAAAGTCATTTATTTCACGGTAATGGGATTTTGAAAAAAAGAGAAGTAATTTAATTATTTTCAGATTTACTAGCAGGTGATTATCCTGTAGCCAACTTTCATCAGCGTTAAAGGCTTCTCGAGTAATTCTCTAAAAATATTCGATTGTCGGAAAAGCATATTAGGGTAGAATCATCAGTATATTGCATGAGAGAAGCTTCCTGAGAGGACTTGTACAAATTTTATTTTATTTTTTTAAACAAGAAACATCTTTATTAAATTATCACTAATGATGTAGGCAATCATACATTTATATAAATAAAAACAAATCATATTGACACAATTCTAGCTGTAATCATTTTACATCACAAACCATATTGACAATCCTAGTTGCAAACATTTCACATCACTTATCTACCCAATTAATGTCAGTCGGACATTACATAGCTCATTCAAGTCCTATCTTCTTTAAAACCTCATTCCTCCTCTGTATGTACTGTTCCCACAATACCCATTTTTCCTTTGTAATTTGCTCCTACCCTTTTCTAAACATACCAATTCCAGTTGTTTTATCTCTGTTACTATATTCTCTACTTCCAATATAGTTGGTTTAAACTACAATTTCCATTTTCTAGTAATTGCTTTCTTGGCAGCCACCAAAATTAAGACTCAGCAAGGTCTTACTATGTCTAGGCAATTCTGATTCTGTGTCATAGCTCAGAAAAAATATTTCCCTAGTTGCACAAATTTGCTCACCCAGCATCTCTGACATAGTTGTCTGCAGGAAATCCTTAAAGTTTGACAACTCATAACACTCCTAGAAAATGCATTCCCAATTACCTCTTTCTTTCCCATCACATCTCCAACATCTGCTAACTGAGGAAAAATTCCTGGAGTCTACCTGGGATATAAAATTATCCATGTAAACATTTCCAAGCAAAAATCCTACATTTTCTAGATTTTGTTGCATATTTAGAAGACGTACATAAATTCCCCCATTGTTTCTTTGTGAATTGCTTATCCAACCTCTCTTCCCAATCCTTTCTAATCTCCTCTGACCGATTCCTATAGCTATGCAATATTTTATATGCTCTAATTATTCCTTTTTTAACAGCAGCTTCTGTTCTAGATTCTACTAAAAACTACCAGTGCTGGTCTTTCATTTATGATCCCCCTATTTCTTTTTCTTTGCGTATACTCTGATATCAATCCTTGATAGGGAAGGCAATCTCTAAATTGTAGTCCAAATAAATTCTCTGCGTCTTCCTCTCCAGTTATTTGCTCTCAATACCTTGGTTCCTTTGCCAGTTTTCTCCAATAAATTCCAGCCTCCTATTGTCTGCATCCCTAATTGCAGTCATATCTCTTTTCTCCATTCCCACGTTGGCTTAGTTCTTAGAATACTCATGCTACTTTATGAATGCAATATTCTGTATGATTATTGTTATTCTCCTTAAACGTCTGCATCCAAAATCCAAGTCTTGTTTCTTGAGCCCCCCCCATTTCATCATCATCACTTTCCACTTTGAATTATAGTTTTCTGCTTGTGCTATGTATAGGAGCCTTAACTGTGTTACTCCAAAATGCCCCTTCAAATTGGAAAATCCCAATCCACTTTGTTCTATTGGAAGAATGTTTATTCCACTTCACTAGTGCCATCTTCCCCTCCAAGAGAAAATCCTTCAGCTATATTAATTGCTATCCACAACTTCTCCTCTAGTTGACAAAAATATGCCTGACCTATGTATAAGACTAAAGGGACTAAACATATTTTAACTGCTTGTGTCTTACTATCCATATCCATATCACAGAGGTTCCATTTTCTCAGTTTTTGTATTATCTTTTGTGTCTCTTCCCATATATCCTTAGCTGCCACAACAGAATAATTTTTAATCCATGCTCCTAAATACTTCATTTTATCATGTACCCATAAATATGCATATTGCTGAACCAATTTGTGTGCGAGTACATAACTTACCACTATTGCTTTTGTTTTAGCTTCATTAATTTTGTATCCTGAAAAGATATGAAGCTATCTAAAAATGTTCCAAAGCACTGTGATGTCCCTTTCTGGCCCTGTCAAGTATAAAATAATATCATCTGCAAACAAAGCCAGCTTTTCTTGACTACCATACCAATTACATACTTGAATTTCTGAGTCCCTTATTTTCCTTGTCAATAGTTATAAATATAATGTAAATAAAAAAGGAGAAAGGGTATACGCCTGCCTAGTTCCTCTCCTCAAGCAGAAATTAACAGAGAGGACCCCACCACTTTAATTTTCGCCTCCGATCCCTCATATATTCTCATAATCAAACTTATAATTTCATTAGGGAATGCAAATGCTTCCACTACCCTGCTCATTAATTCCCAGCTTACTCTGTGAAATGCTTTCTCTGCATCAAGACCCACTAACAACAGTGGTATTTTCTTACATTCTGTATCCCTCTGGATCATCAATGTTCTGTTATTGTTGTCAAATGTTTGCCTCCCTTCCAAAAAACACACTGATCCATATATATCACTTTTGGCATCATGTTTGCCATTCTTTTAGCCATTTTAGACAAACACTTTACAACCATGGTTTCATACTGAAATGGGCATGTATGAAATTGGAGCTGATGGATCTTTACCCTGTTTAGGTACTACAGCTACCACCTCTTTCTTCGAGGATGGTGGTACTTCACCTCCTCTTAAAATAATGTTAAACAAACCTTCCACATCTTTATCAGTTGTTTTCCCTCCTAGCTTCCAAACTTTCACAGGAATACCATCCATTCCTGGGGACTTTCCTGTAGATTGGTTATACATCACCATTATCATCTCAACTCCTCCTATCCTGTTAGTAATTGAGCCTCATCTACCTCTAACCTTGGCATATTTAATTCTTCCATAAACATTTCCATTTGTACCTTTTCTTGATTTTCATATTTATCTGCTTTATAGACACTTTCACAGAATTTCCAAAATATTTCTAACACCTCTACAGGATCTCTTGTTACATTCCTAAGCTTGGCGACAGCCCCTTCTACTTTCTGTTGTCTGAGTCATTGTGCTAAACGTTTTTGTGCTCTAGTTATCATCAAAAAACAGCAATAATTCTAAACTCAAGCATGTTATCGATGTAATCCCTTATTTTCCGTTTAGCATTCTGCAGTTGCTCCTCCTCTTGTTCTGTGAGATTCCCCCTATTCTGCAACACTAACATTTGTCAGTCTCTCTGAATAATTTTTGTTACTTCTTGACCATAACTCCCTTACTTTATTTCCACCCTATTTTTAAATTGCACTTAAATTTTATCCCACTCCCTAGCTATACTTTCAGAAGAAATTTTGGTAGTTACGTATTATCGCAACCAGATTCTGAAGACAAGCGACTCATTTCCAAGCCATACCACAGTTAAGACACATTGGGAGTAATGTCTCTTTCAAATGATGGGCATTCATTTAAATCTGGGGAAAGTAGACTGCTAACTACAAAATCACATTCAAAACCAATTCAAACATCAATTCGTAACACTTGGCATGATTGTGCAAACACAACTGCTAGTCCACCTATCCCATCTTTAAGTCAATGTTAAGACAACATTACATTAAATAATGCCGAATGCCCTGAACCTTGTGTGTGGCTTTTCAACACAGTAACCTCACTCGATGTGTAAATAAATCATATGCCACACCATGGATAGAAGATGCAGTCCTGCTGCTCGGTTTTGTCTAAATGTAGCCGCAGACATAAAGGCGAGCTCAACTATGCCCTGTGCACTCCAGTCTCTCTAAATGACAAGACAGCATCGAAACGTATAATCCCTTCAGCAACACTTCTAAACTAGTAAGCTGAACACACACACACATGCAAATATAGGGACAAGATCTTACATGTGTAACAGTGACAGACACGCACACATCATATGTCTTTTCTAGAAACCCTTTCACCACGAAACCTAAATCCCTGTCTTTCCCACTCATAACAATAAACCAACAGCCTACAGTTCCACTGCAAAGCACAACACAAACACAAAGCAGGAAAGGATGCTACCCAGGAAGAGGAATTTTGCCAATGTTCCTCTTCCTACATCTCATCAAAGTGACAGAATACTACTTAAGACTTTACACACCCCTTTTTACTTAAGCATGTCATTTCACAATCACATAAAGAATTATACCAGGTTACAAATCTGGTTGCGATAATATGCAACTACTGAAATTTCTATCTTCTCCAATAGCTTCTGAATAATTTCCACTACCCATTCCTTAAATTCCTCTTTTTTCAACAGAAGGGTGTGAAGGCGCCAGTGCCTCATTTTTATTACTCTGTATTTTTATTTTAGTTATTATTAGCAGGATCTGAAATAGTTACTGGGTGCATATCAAGACCTTCAATTAAATGCACATATTCCTGTGAAATTTAAATTCTGTCTAGCCTAGCCCAGTTTTTGTATCTTGGGGAATAATATGTAAATTCAATCTATAATCCTATAACTATAATTCACATCTTCCATGCTAAGTATTTTCATAAATTCCATGTTAAATAATTTCATAAATTTCTTCAAAAGTCTATGCTCCTTTGATATACTTTTCCTTCTAGGCCCTCCGACACATCTTCACTGTTGAAAATCAAAAGCTCCATTATACAGCAGTTTTAGGTGGTCCTACTGAAACATTTTGATTTACTATTTTACCCTCTTTTCTAATACTATAGTCTTCCCAAATATCATACAAGATGACTTCTAACTATACCAAACCTTTTCAAATTTAAAATAATTTATAGTAATACAACTATTTAAACCCACAACTCTCTAGTTGTTGACTTCAATATTTACTGTGGTAATTTTATCTGCTCTCGATGGTACTGTAGTAATTTTATATTAATTTTTTGCATGTAACTTACTGCAGCCTACACTATGTAAATGTAATGTTGCTGTACTTTCACTTTGTCAATGTTTTTATTTTTTTATTCTGCGGAGCTTTTCTCCTCCAACCTCCACTGAAAATTGGTTTCTGACCCAGTTGGACTTTTCTGGTCAACAAATGACAAATAAATAAAAATAAATACATGCCAGTATAATCCTCCTCCCTTGCCAGTAGCCCCTTAGTACTACAAATCTACCATTATTATCCTCTTCTATCACTATTGGAGCTCCTCTTGCAATTAATATACAGACTCCTTTTTTATTTTGTCCCAGGTATTCCACTGAATAACCATACCGAAAACATTTCTTTATCAAATATATGTTTACTTCTCTCCAAGTGTGTTTCCTGTAGCATAGGTATTTGTGCTCTACATTTTTTAATATAATTCACTACTGTTTCTTTTTTTGTATTTGTCTGTGAGATCACTGACATTTAATGACATCACAGAAAGCATCAATGTATTAAAAAGTTATTATTCCCACTTTTTATGTCTACTAACTTTTTTTGTTAAATGTCTAGTTCCAGGTTTTGTGTTACATGTATACACTGTTTGGCAGGTTGAACTTTTATACAGTTTCTTGTCGCATCAATTTGAGCCTATGTTACATCTTCCACAACTTTTTATTTTATTGGAAGCCCTCAAAAGAACACCGGCAATACTCCCCAAAACCTATCAACTCAAAACTAACATACAAAACTATGTACATCTCCAAATATTGAAGCCTTACCCTCTTAATAGGAACAAATGTTCCAAACTGACAGCCACACTCACAGACTTGACCTAAAAGAAAGATTATCCAAGTTAAGAAACATGGTGTACAACCTGTGCTTCTACAAAGTACTGTCTGGTTTTGTCTTATCTATACGCTGGGAAAACACTTAAATGCTTTCACAGAACATTATCTCCTACAAATTTCTCTCTTTTTTTCTAGCCAGTTTCTCTATCTTTCTGTAGCCTGTTCTCTTCATCAGATTGTCTCTTTGGAGATAAGAGGACCAGAAACAGAACTGTTACTAAGCATACATTTATTTGGGAGAAAAATGGCTTACAATATTCTTTTTCATTTACTTGCAGTCTCTTGAAACATGCTGTTTGATCAAGCCAAGGGCCTTAATCCAGTCATTCCATCATACAAGAATGAGAAAAAAAAAACAATTTTTCTTTTGTCATGCTCTTGTAACCAGACATTTCTTTTTTTTTTTTTTTACATTGCGTTGCCTACATTTCTTAAAACTGAAAAAAGGAGAGAATGAAAAGGGAGGAAAAAAAACAGGAGCACCTGTTTACACTTAAAATAACTGAGAAAACCTTACTTTATAGCATGCAAAGAAAACTGCACACTATAAATATAGTACTATTAAGAAAAAACATTTTTTTACAGCTAACTTTTTCTTTCTCTTCACTTTCCCTAAGTATTTTTCCTTACATTAATGACTTGAAGTGGGTCATATGCTTTACAGTCCCCCCACAAATCTAACAAAGTCCAAAAATGTCCAATAAATCCATCTTTTCTTGTTCTGTCATATTTCACAAACATAATTATTGTTTCTAATCCTACATTTGTCAATTTCCAAGTTACTGGTTTGATTCCTGTTCTTCCCCATCTCCCAATCCCGTCTCTGCTTCATTTCCAATGTACTCTCGATTCTTCTAGTTAACTCTTGTGCTGCCTTCCTTCTCTCCAGTATTTTCTGATGAAACATTGGAAAAATTTCCACTGGCATGGTCTCCCTCTGGTCTTAATTAACAGAAGAACAAGCAGCAGAATCTCCTTCTGTTTCACAGCTCACTCTTTGTTGAACAAACTTTTGTATTTCCTACTTAGCATGTACTACAGCAAAAAATGATTTGGTCTCTCCAGGGAAGAATATTTTGAAGATAGCTGGGTGCACCAGTTTGAATTTCATGCCTGCTACTCGACATTCCCTGAATAGTGGAATACATTTACTCTTCTGCTGCCTGGTGTACAATCAGTAATCATTCGCCACAAACACTCTGCTCTCTCTCACTTTTAGTACTTTGTCCTTCTGCCACAGTTTTGTCAGAATCATCTCCTTCTGCTGGCAGGATTACATCTTTACTATTAAATCTAGGTTGCTTTCTCATAGCTAGGTTTGGAGCATATACACTATGTGCCCTTTCACCTAACAACTCCTGCTGTGGAATACCAGTCCAGTTGCTTATTTGTGCTTTCATAAAATTAATACAGTCTATTCATTCCAGCTTCTCTGGTACAGCTGATAATATCAGGATTTCCCTACATGCTCTGTCCTCTAATTCTATTATTTTTTGAAACATCTCTTCTTGGGCAGTCTCATATTCAGCTAGCCTTTTCTTCATTTCAACCTCAGATTTTTGCAGTTATTATCACCTCATCTGAATACCTGTTTAAAGCTTAATTTCTTCCAGCCTTTTGTTGTTTGAGTTGATATACTCTATCAGTGTTTCATTTATTTTAATCAGGTCTATGTGCAGTTGTCTTGTACTTTCATCTAGGTTACTGGAAGTCATGTCTGGAGGTTGCACTGCTTTTTGCTTCACAGCTGTAGAACTTTTCCCAGTCATTTTTTTTCTACACCTTTTGTAGCCGATTTTCTTTCAGATCCTCTATTTCTTTTTCCTGGCATCCAAGCAGTGCACTTACTAGCCAGTTACTGAAATTTACCAAGAAACACAAACGTCTACTGGCCTCCTCCACTCAGTTTGTCTTTTCACACTGGGAAACCTAGAATTAAGCTGTTACTCAATGCGCAGCCATCTTGGAAGTCCCAACTTGTGCAAATTGTTAGTGAATATATTAACGAGTATAGGGCCAAGAATGGAGCCCTGTGGCACACTACTACTGGAGGAAAGACAAATAAGTGGAGTGCCATTTAACAGACTGGTATCTATCACTTAAGTAGTTGTTAAACTATAGTATTGTTGACCATGATAGCCCAAGGAGAAGATAGTTGGTAAAGGAGTTTTTGATGATGGACTAGACCACAAACTTTAGAGAGATCAAGGAATACATAGTAAACACATTTGCATTCTTCTCTGTTTTTTTAATAGTGAAAGTTAATGAGGCACGGTAGTGCTATTCACGTGCCTAAAACCATGCTGTGTGGAGGTCAAGAGCTTTTCCTGAAAAATATATTAAAAAGTTGTTTATGAATGCAATTCTCCAGAATTGTTCATAGGTAGGGACTAGGCTAGTGGCCCAAGGGCCTACATAAGCCTAGCCAACAAGGTTCCCTGGCTTACACCACCCAAGAAAGTTATTTTCCTGTGCCACTGTCGAGCAAAGACACAGAAGTGATCCTCGAGGTGTATTTCCCATTTCCCATCCACTCAAAAAGATTTTTCTTGAAGAGTGCTAATGAAGAACTTTGCTTGACATAGATGGATAGCCTGTTCCCGAGTATGGGAAGTCTCTGGTACAGGAATCTATCCCTCCAGCATGTCCTGTTTATTGTGGTGACAAGGTTTAGGTCCCTAGAGCTTGTAGCTCGGAGGGATTGGGATTTCTTTAGGTGTAGCATGTCCAACAGCTCTGGGTTTGACATAGCTTTATATGTTAGGCAGAGATCACCTCGGAGTAGGCGATATGCTACGGAGTAAAGCTGGAGTCTTTTGAGGCAGTCAGTGTAGGGCATTTGTTTGAGGCCAGTAATCCTCTTTGTGAGGTACTTCTGTGGCCTTTCCAGCTGCTGCAGATGTCTTGTGAGGTACATTCCAAAAGGGGCATTGTACTCTATAATGGGTCTAATAAGTGTCGAGTAGAGGGGAACAATGACCTCTTTTTTCTGGATGCGAACACTTTTATGATGAGGAGTGCCACGTAGAATGACTTCCTGACTACTGTGGCGATGTGACTATCAAAGGAGAGACTACTGTCCACCTGGGTCCCAAGGTCTCATCACACATTCGGTGTTAAGTAGATTGCTGCCTATGTGGTAGTTCATGGGTACAGAGTTTTTACCAAAGGGGATGACACTGCACTTTTTGGCATTGAGCTTGAGGCCATGGCTCTGACACCAGGCATCTGTCTCAGCGAGGCCCTTCTGTAGGATGTCCACATCATTTGGGGACTTGACTATGGCTCCTAGTTTGCAGTCATCTGCGAACTTCGTTAGCCAGAGGCCTTCTGTGTTTGGTATCTACTTCTCTGAAGTACAGGCTAACAGGAGAGGTCCCAGGACGAAACCCTGTGGTACTCCACTTGCCACTGCTTTGAGGTCAGATTTGGAGTTTGCAACTTTTACAGTGTGGGTTCTGTCAGTGAGCCAGTTGGGAACCCATCTTATGACATAGGGATTTATACCTAGTTTAGTGAGTTTAGCTATAATTCCAGAATGGGGGATGGTGTCAAAAGCCTTGGCGAGGTCAAGATAGGCTGTGTGAACCACCTTATCCTCATCTACGGCTTTGGAGACTGCCTCAAAGAAGTTAATCAGGTTCAGGAGGCATGATCTGCCTTTCACAAACCTGAACTGGGTGGGATCCAGAGTTTGGAGGTTACCAATGTCTTTGTTCATGAGTTCCATGATGATACGTTCCATGGTCTTGCAGACCAGGCTCGTCAGGCTAATAGGTCGATAGTTCCCGGGATCAGTGGTGGCTCCTCCTTTGTGGAGTGGGATAACTATTGCTGTGCGCCATTCAATGGGCACTAAGTCTGATGCAAGGCTATTATTGAACATGGTGCTTAAGTGGGGAGCCAGTTCATTCTGAAGTTCGTGTAAAACGCAGCCTGGGATGTTGTCAGGCCCCATGGATGCTGTGTTCTTGGCTTTAGAGAGTGCAGACTACGTAGTTGCGGATTACTGAGACTCTGCATTCTTCCTGTATAGATATGGGCCCTTTAGGGGGTGAGTGGGGGGGCAAAGTTAGCACTGAACCTATCTGCCAGGATGTTGGCAATATCAGTTGGTTATGTAATTTTCATGCCTTTGTGCTGTAACTCAGAGCAAATGTGGGTGTTGCCATCAAGATTATTGACATAGCTATAAAATGCTTTGTGGCTGTCCTCAGAATTAGTGGCAATTTTGTTTTCGTAGCTAGCTTTGGAAAATCTTATAAGGGATCTCAGTTTCTTACTGAAGCTGACCAGGGAACTCCTCCGCTCATGGGATTTTACTCTCTTTAGCAACAGTTTCTTCCTTCTGTTGTACAGTTTGTTTATGGCAGGGGACCACCAGATTGGCTTCCTTTCTTTGGAGGATAGCGTCTTGGTTCTGTTTGAGATAGCACGATCCATGCACTTGTGTAAGTGCTTATAGAATGCATTTGTGTAGGATTCAGAAGTTGTAACTGTATTGTCCATCTGCATGGGTGTCATAAAGTTCACCACTTCTGTCTTACGAAGCATGAAGTTGGCTTTGGAGACATTTTTTACCTTGGTTTCCTTAATGGGGGGTGGGGGTGGGATGTGGATATCAAGGGTGATCAGCTTATGGTCGGATCGGACCAATGAGAAGTTGACTTCAGGTGTGGAACTCATGTTGGTAATGACTAGGTCTAGGATATTGTTGCCCCTGGTGGGGGTGTGGATAAGTTGATCCAGGGCATTGGAGTTTATGAATTCCAGAAAGCGTTGAGCTAAGGAGTTGGTACATGAGTAATTTTCCCAGTTAATGGTGGGGTAGTTGAAGTCCCCATTATTAGGGTGTTTGGTTAAACCCTAATATTTTCCAGTACATCAAGAAAAGAGGAGTGGGAATCCTGGGGCATGGTGGGGGATCTGTAGCAAGCTACAATTTGGATTGCAGTTTTGCCCAGAGTTAGTTGCACTTGGATAACCTCGGATGCATTAGGCTGAGCAACTAGCCTGGAGTTGTGGATATCCTTAATGAATATGGACACACCTCCGTCTTTGGTGTTTAGGTCCAGGTTACATGGCCGAAAAGTGTGGTATGAGTTGTAGCCTGGTAGTGCAGGGGTGCTCTCTGGAGCCTTGAACCAGGTCTCAGTCACTGTACAGACATCGATGTTCTCCATTTTAAGGAGTGCCGTGAGTGAGTGCATTTTGAGATTTAGACTTGTAGCATTACCCTCAGTTTTTGCTTGCCTGTTCCTGTTACGGTGGTGAATTTGTTATTTGAACCTTGCCTAGAAAAGGCACTATAGGGGCAGCAAGAGCCTTAGCCAGTATCTGGAATCCCAGGGGCGACAGGTTGACAAAGGGGATAATATGGCAATAGGTCTGAACTTGGTTATGGCAGATTAGGTTCCTCCTTTATGAAGGGGGATGATGAAGACTTTTTATATACAGAAGGAATATATGATTCCTTCCCAGATCTGGTAATTAGAAGAGACACAGGATATGCTATGTTACTGGCAGTCAGCTTGAGGCATTCTGCTAGGAGATTATCTACTGAAGGAGAACAGGGTTTAAGTTTAAATACTAGCAATTTGATGTAGGAGGATGGGACGGATTTAGGGTGAAGTAGTGTTTGCTGTCTGAGGAGAGGGCATGTCAGGATTGTTGGGAGGAAATTCTTTAGTAAGGGCTTTAATGCTTTTTATAAAATGTGTATTAAGCTGAGCAGCTATTTCAGAGGGAGAGTTATTTGGCGCAAGATTAGGAGATGGATGTTCTAGGGTGGAGTACATTATTAATACAAGACCAGATTTTTTTAGGATTGGAAGAATGATTTACTAAGGGATTGCAGAAGTAGATTTTCTTGTCTGTGACAACTTTTAGTATGGTTATGTACTTCTTTAACCATTCTTTCCAAGCCTTCTCTCTTTCATACATTAGGTGGCAGCTTTGAGTGGATAACCAACAAGTATGGTTATTCTTTACTCTTTCTGGTCTAGTTGGAGCCAGACTACTGAGGGTTTTCAGGAAATGTGAGTCAAATGTATGCACACCTTGTTGAGTGCAATAATTTTTCGGGATATACCAGTTAAAGGAGCTTAGAATCCTGTTAAATGTATCAGGGTTAAAATTAGTGAGGTTGCAGGAAGTTCAAAGTAAGTGCTGCTTGACATGATGGGTATAAGAAGTCTGTTTGCATATACAGGGAGGTGATCATTGAGGGAATGTATGAGGATGCCACTGGAGACGTACTTAGTGGACTCGGACACCAATATCCAGTTGAGAAATGAACCACTGTTTTTGGTATAGTTATAATGTGTGAGGGAAGAAATGAGTTGAGTCAATCCAAATAGGTTTAGGCTACTTGATGGATATTTTGTGGAGATAATCTTTTAATCAAAATTAACATTACCCAGGATTACCTTTTTATTAGAAAGTGAATGTGAGATCCAGTTTAGGCTATTTCTAGAGCTGTAGCATTATTACCTGGGGGAATATAGAGGACTATTACACATAGTTGCTTATGTTCATTTGGTTTACGATGGGAGATGAGTTCAGTGTTATGGAATTTGGGAATATGTTTATTGTAGGGTAGGATTTCAAGAAGACTATAGTAATGCTGCTCCACCACCTGATATATATATATATATATATATATATATATATATATAAAACCAGGGAGTGATATTTCATAGTAAAGTAAATAGGGTTTTTGATAAAAGATTATATAAATTAAAATGCTTTCCCCAAAATTATACTGTGTGTGCAGTAAAGAAACTGAATAATATAGCTTGCTTTGCAAGAACAGTTAAGTGATGACCTTTTATTAAAAAGAGTTCTTGTAAATGTTCAGCTTAGATATTAATAACATATAACTGTGGGCTTACTGTAAATAGCATCCTGTTACAGAAAAATGGAAGTTGACTTTCTGTGAGCTTTCAGATACAGAAATAAATTAAATGAAATACAGACACTTCAAGTGATGCAAAGATGACGTGGAGAGACTTTCTGTGAAGTCTTCAGATACACCAAGGAAAAAAATAACCAAAGAAGGACATAAGTCATTTCAACAGAAACTGTCCAGGCTAAAAATAACCAATGGACCTTTTCATGACACAGACAAAAACCAGAAGAACAAGTAACAAGGACATTAAAAATAACATTGGTTAACTTTTAAAAAAGTATATAAACTGGACAGTATGTTTCACTCTTTAGTGACGTCTATGACTGAGTGTACATTAGTCTGTAGTTATATGTGTCTAGCTGTGTTATAATAGAATTGAAATAACTCTGACAGTATTGTTTGGCAAGAATTTGTATTAATACAAATAAATATTAACAGATAAAGTAGTACGGTGTCTGTCTGGTCAGCTGATAATATTTTACAGTTTTAGCCATATTTAAGTTATGGCAAGAATATCTGGTATATTCTAGGTGATCCAAGCATGGACTTTTACAACTTTATTACAGATGCTATGAGTATTTAAAGAAATTAATTTAAGCTGTTTGGGTGAGTTTGAAATAGGTGGGTTGAGTATTTGGTGATGGTGGTGTGGTCCCTGTTTTGGAAGGAGATGGGTGGGGCTGAGCAGGAGGGGGGGTTGGCTTGGGATGAATTTTGGAGGCTATTGGGGATTCGGGATGGAAGGAGGGGCTGCAGTTGGAATGAATATCCCAACAGAGTCGTAACAAAGAAAAAAATAGGTAAGCTTGTTTTGTTTTAACCGCAATACTAGGTGTGAGGGTTTAGTAATTTGAATTTGAAGTAAGGAATGGGTGAGTCTTTGCATATACTGGAAGTGAATAGTCATGAAATGGGGTGATTTGAATGGTTAGAGGTGTAGCACATAGTGGGAGAAATGTGTACAAGATTGAGTGATGCAACTTTTAAGGTGATAAAACAGGAAGAGTAAGGATGCAGTAATACTTAATACCATGGTATGCAACTTTGTAGAAAAATACATCAGAGAAAGAGGAACTAGAACACTGGGGTATGAATACAGGACAGATAGCAGTAGACAGCTGAGTGAGATGGATGGTGTAAATTGTGGTCACTGTGGTTAGTTAGTAAATATAAGACAGAAAAGAAAGTTGAAGTGCTTACATGCCAACTGATGGTTTAGGAATTGTGTGCATTCTTGTGCCCATGGTATGTCTATATTTGTGTGTATGCTTTTAAGAGGGGTGGAGGACAGTTCTTATAAATGTAAAGCCATGAGGGGTGGCTGGGGAATTGGAAGTGGGAAGGCATCATAGCAGTAAACATCTCCAACACCAGCAGCAGGAGCCTTTACCTATTTATGCTGTCTGTGGAACAAGTTAATGAAACAGGAACATTAGCAGAACACATGCTTTGGAAGCACAAGGGATAGTCTGCAGTTACAGTACACCTGTTGAGAGTTGGCATAATGGTTAAGGTCTTTACATTACAGAGACAAAATTCAGAGTTTGATTCGCAAATGGGATAATTAGCTAGGCTTAAAATGGGTCGTAAAGCCACTTATTCTAGTGCAAAGTTAAAGCACTAAAGGAGTAAAGTACTGCAAAAAGCCATGAATCTACAGGCCAGTCTTCCTCAGAAAGTTACAGTTTCACAGCAAAGAAACATGCTGGAAAGTTTGCAGAGAGGAATTAAACAAATTAAATTGGCCGAGACAGTAGCAGCAAGCGTATAACCCATAGCTCTCAAGTGTCCATACATTTGAGTTTTAGACTTCATATCTTTCATAAAATGCAGGCTAACACAAAACCTGTTGGTCTAGCAACTTTCAAAGTTTATAAGACAAATATTTAAAATCTGTTCCTATTTTTGGGCTTTTGTCCTCCCATTATTCTAGGCTTTGCCCTGATTTCTTGCACAAAGCGGTTGAGAGGCATGGTATAACCAAATACCTGACGGAGAAAAAGGCTAGCCAGTAATATAATAAACACTGTTTAAGGCTGTAAGCATGGATATGGCACTGCACTCTCACTACTAGTATAAGACAATAAACAATAACAAGTAGAACAGCAAGCCATAAGTGAATAATATAGGGGCTCTAAATAGAGTACAGTTGTGTAAAATCTTACCATAATGGTAGATGTCCTTCGCTTCACTACTGCAGTATTCATAACATTAGGGATCCCCTGCCTAGGGCAGTCTGATGTCTCACCAGTATACCAAAGCCTTAGGTTGGTTTAAGATATGCCGTGTGTCACACACATACTCCTCGTGGAGTGTAGGGCATAAAGGTGATGTTTGGACGTACTATCCTCAGAACTGAAAACCCCAGTAGGAACACCACCCCAACGAAAACCAAGAGATAATCAGTACATCCAGAAAAGAAACGGCCCAGTGGGAGAAGGGAGGGAGTGAATACTTCAACAGTGAAGAGAAGGACATCTACCATTACGTTAAGATTTTACACAACTATACAATGTCCTTCCATTTCACTGTTGCAGTATGGAGAATGCCAAAGCTCAGGAAAAAAACTTGGAAAGAGGAGGACCAGCAGAGCTCTCTAGGAAGCCATGAAGAATGCCCCTAGGAAAACCAGCTTTAGCTCTGGAGATTCCATCCAACTTGTGGTGCTTGGTAAATGTATGCACAGAAGCCCAGGTAGCTGCCTCAAAAATACAGTTAGTATCCAAACCTTTGAAAAAAGCATCAGAAGAAGTCACAGCCCTAGAAGAATGAGCCATAACAGAATAAGGAAGGCTCTTACCATGAAAAGATCAATAAAAATAAATCGCTTTTGAGATCTAATAAGAAATAATCTGCTTGGATACAGCTAATCCCAAAGACCTGAGAGGAAAGGAAACAAAGACCTGATCAGATTTCTTAATACTCTTAGTCTTATCCAAATAAAATCAGACTTGTCTCTGCACATCCAACATGTGCAGCACCTTCTCACTATCAGATTGTGGAGAAGGGAAAATAATGGGCAAATCAATACACTTAAGGGGTCAAGTCATTCACCACCTTGGTCATAAAAGAACGATTTGTACACAAGGACACCCTGTCTTTATGAAACACCAAAAAAAAAGGAGGGCAAGCTATAAGAGCTTGAAGCTCAGACACCTGTCTGGCAGAAGTAAGGGCTAACAAAAGAACAGTCTTCCAAGAGCAATGCTGCAAGGAAGCTGAAGCTGCAGGCTCAAAAGAAGCCAAAGTCAGTTTCTCCAAAACAAAACTAAGATCCCAGGGAGGAGGAACAGGCTTCCTGGAAGGCCTAATATGAAGAATGCCTTTAAGGGATTGTTTTGCTTCAAATCTAGAAGCTGAAGTAGGAGATAAAGCTAGACAAGCAGAGATAGCTGATAAGTGTAGAAGAATAAGCCAACCCAGCTTTGAGCAATTCACACAACTGAGACAGAACCAAACAAACATCTAAAGAAAGTGGATCCAGGTTACAAGAAAGATATCAAGCAGAAAACCTCTTCCATTTGGATAAGTAAGATTTCCTAGTATTGGGTTTCCTGGCTTCCTGCAGGATGCTAATCACGTCCTCAGAAAATAGGTGTCTATGTGGAACCAAATTCCTATTACCCACAAAGTCAGTTGAAGAGTGGACAAGTGGGGATGGATGAGAAATCCCTTGTCTTGTGTAAAGTAAGTCCACCCTGGGAGGTAACTTCTGATTACTGCCCTTGGCTAAATGCAGAAGAGGAAATCTATGCTGTCTAGGCCAAAAGGGAGTCACCAACAAGATTATGGGAGCATCCTGTTGAATTTTAAACAGGACATTTGGAATGAGTGGAAGGAGATGGAAAGCATAAAGTAACATCCCCTTCCAAGAAAAAGAGAGAATATCCACCTTCCACACCAGAGGACCTGGAACTCTGGCACACAATAGAGGAAGATGTCTGTTCATAGAGAAGGCAAAAAGATCTACTTGAGGAGTATCCCACTGGTGCACAATGTCCAGAAACACATCCCTGTGAAGCATGCATTTGTGGTACTGAGTTAATAATCTGCTCATAGCGCCTGCCACAATGTTTTTACCTGAGGGAATGTAAACTGCCTGAGGAGTCACTTGAGACTAGACAGCAAGATCCCATACCAGGAGTGCCAAACGGCAAATATAAGCTCTTGCTCCGAGTCACTTGAGACTAGACAGCAAGATCCCATACCAGGAGTGCCAAACGGCAAATATAAGCTCTTGCTCCTCCCTATTTATTTACATACCACATCACTGCAGTGCCTGTAATCACCTTGAGAGGTCCCAGGGAGAAAAGAGAATGAAAAGCCTGAAAATCCAACAGGACTCTCATCTCTTTGACATTGATGTGCTCCTTCTTTTGAACAGGAGACCAGACCCCTGCACTTTCAGGGAGTCAAAACTGCTCACCATCCCATGTCTGAACAGTCTGTGAACAGCTCCTGAGAGGGAAGAGGGGGGATGAAAGGGAAGTCCTAGATTTAGAGAACTGCTGGATCCACCAGTGGAGTTGAGATAAGGTAGAAGAGGAACTACACATTCTAAGGGATGAGTAGGCTAAAGCCAAACTGACTTCAGAAAGCACTCAAAATTCCTCATGTGAAGTTTGGCCAGAGGGATAATAGGGATGGTGGATGCCATGAAATCCACAGCTCTCAAAACCTCCTTGACTGTAAAAAAGCCAGAGGAAGAAGAGTTTGAAAGAATGAAATGAGGGTCAAGGCCGTGAGAGGAAGCAGAGGTGCCAGCAAAGGCACCACCTGAATCCTGCACCCAGAAGAACATGGTCCTGTAAAGGAGTCAGTGAAGACTTTTTGAAGTTTATTGTAAACTCCAGGCTCTGAAGAAGGGAGAAGGTAAAATGAAGATTTTGCAACAGGATCTCTGGAGACGATGCCGGAAACAGCAGGTTGTCCAAGTAGGAAAATACGTGGATCCCCCTGAAACCTGCAAAAAGCAATCACAGGAATGAGGTATTTGGTAAATATCCTTAGGGCAGCAGAAAGGCAAAAGGGCAAAGCAAAGAATTGAAAATGCCAGGAAGTTAAAGAGAAATGCAAAAACTTCCTGAAGGGGGATGAACTGGAATATAGAGGAAAGCATCCTTGAAATCCAGAGACACCACATAAGCCTGAGGAAGCTAAAGGGGAAACAAAGTCTGAAGGGACAACATTCAAAAAGTGGGAACCTTCAGAAAAGTGTTCAGGTTAGACAGGTCTAGAATTGTTCTCCAAGTACCCTCCTTTCTGGGAACTTGAAACATCCTGGAGTAAAAAACCCTCCCCCTTTGGGACACAGGCATTTCTTGAATAGTACCCTGAGTCAAAAGGACCCAATTCACCTCTGGTAAAAAGGGGAGTTGTTCCCAAGGAGATTGAGAAATACCCATAAAAGGCGGAAGGGATTTCCACACAATAAAATACCCCTGGCACATAATGGACAGGACCCAGGAATCCTGAGTAACCTCTAGTTAAACAGGAAGAAAGAGAGAGAGAGGTGAAGAGAAAGATGAAAGTGGCTGGGAAGATTAGAATAGTCAGACAGCACTTGGTTTATCTGGAAAGGAAGACTTCTGAGGCCTTGAAGTCTGAGAAGCCTTAGCAGGGGGAGCCCGTTTGCATCCCTAATGGAATGCCGAGTCACCTGGGAGGAAGTCCCTAACAGGGAAAGAGCAGAAGTTTACCTTCAGAGACTGGAAGAACAGATACAACCTGACAAGCCTGGGATAGGACAGCCAACATGTACCTGGACATACGGGTCAGAATTAACAGCCATAAAATCCAAGGTGTAAACTTTCTTACCTAGCCTTTCCATAGTTCTACTGTCTTTATCAGAGGGCAGTAATTTAGGCAAAGGAAGTAACTGAGAGCACTTGTCAGAAGCTACAGACACCATTGAGGGGTCAACAGCAGGACATTTGTACAAATATTTACAGTCCTTAGGCACCCTACAAAACCTATCAGGTTTGTTGGGAGCAGGGGGCTGAGACTCTGGAGCTTTAGAGGCATTGGAAAATGCATCCAACAAAGCAGCCAAAATAGGAGGAACAGAAGAAGGTTTAGGAGATTCCATCTACAGCAATTTGTAGCACCTCTTATGAATCTCAGAGACTTGACCACAACCCCACTTAAGAACTCCATCATCCTATAGATTGTGTTCCCAAAAGATATCTCTTTAAAGAGAGAATCAGAACTGGTAGATTCCTCTTCCTCATAGTCCAAAGAAGAAAGAATTTGAGAAGAGTAAACAAGGGATTCCTCATCAGAATCCAACCACTTCTCAGAGGAATCTTGTTCCCTGGGCCTTTTAAGTGAGTAGAGGGCCAAGGGAGAGCTGGAACAGAAACACCCTGAGGAGGTTTCAATGCCATCAAAGCACTAAACAAACCCCGAGTGAAGGTCTGCCACTCACTCAGTGAATCCTTGAGGGCAGGAGAAACAGGTTTAGTTTTTTTTTTCTTTAATGGGACACCTGCCTTATAAAACTTGGAAGGCTCTGACCCAGCACAGCATTCAATAACAGTAGTAAGGACAACTTATCTGACTAAATTCTGAGGAGCACCCCTAGGCCCCTCAGAAATGATCAACCATGGTTCCCTCTGAATGTCTGAAACAGACGTCTGCAAAGACTCCTAGGACGCGCTTAAAGTCAGATCCCCATCAGCCTCCAACCTGGTCGCAGCAGAGGAATCCAACAACACAGCTGGGTGAACCTCCAAGCATTCACTCACTTTAGAAGGAATATCCATTGGAGGCTGAACAGCAGAAGAGTCCGACCTAGTCTTCCTGGCCTTCTTCCCAGACAGCTGTCCCTTGGGAGGGGTTGCAAGAATCGTAAGCTGCTGATTCTAAAGATACAGCGCCAAAGAAGAAAGTCTACTATGCAAAGTTTTAGGTACAAAACCTGACAGATAAAATAGGACATATTGTTGTGCGAGGCACCAAGACAAAACAGACACTGTTCATGGCAGCCTTTATGGGTAAATCTGTCTCCCACACTGGCATTTACTCTTCTTGTATGGCATGAAACCTCACAAGCAACAATAAATGTACTGCATAACTTAAAGCAACCTAAGGCTCTGGTATACTGGCCGAACATCGGGCTGCTCTAGCCAGGGAATTCCCAATGTTATGAATACTGCAACAGTGAAATGGAAGGACATCATCACAATGCTACACTTTGAGTTCCCTGTTGAAATGCACCTGTGTGACTGAGCAAAGACCTCAGGATGTGTGAGCAGTAGTCAAGCTTCTTTTTTTTTTTCTTGGTTTGTTTTTGTTAGCAGAAAGGATGGTGTTTTAGACAGAAAGAGAAAGTGAGTCTTGAATTTTAGCTTAGTTATAGAACTGAGTATGCAGTGTCCTATAACAGTGTGAAAGGAGCAAAGGGAAGAAAGAGTAATGGGTCCATTAGTACTGGATCAGAGGATGCCTTGTATGCCAGACAGAGGTCACCTCTTAGCAGTCTGTGAGACAGAGTATAATGACAATGCTTTCAACTGGTCACTTCTAAAATGGCTGCATATTAAGTAACAGCTTAACTTCGGCCCTCCCAGTATGAAAACAGAAATTCACAAGAGACAGCCAATAAACTCATACTTCTTGGTAAATTTCAGTAACTGGCTAGTAAGTGCACTCCCTGGATGCCAGCAAAAAAGAAATTCAAGGAACTGTAAAGAAAATCAATCACAAAGGGTGAGGAAAACATACTGACTGGAAAGAATACTGCAGCTGTTCAGCAAAGAGCAGTGGAAGCTCCAGCATTGGTGCAAGACATGGCTTCCAGTAACCTAGAGGAAAAATAAGTCAAACGCACTCAGAGCTGATTAAAATCAATGAAGCACTGATGCAGTATATCAACTCAAATAACAAAAGCCTGGAAAAATAGAAGAAGCTTTAACCAGATATTCAGATGAGGTAATACAACTGCTAAAATCAGTGGTTAAAATGAAGAAAAGGCTGGGTGGATATGAGACTGCTTAACAAGAGATGTTTCAAAAAATAATAGAATTAGAGGAGAGAGCACATACGGAACACCTGAGATTTTTTGCTGTAGCAGAGAAGCTGGAAGGAACAGACTTTATTAATTTTGTGAAAGCACACATAAGCAACTGGACTGGTATTCCACAGATGGAGTTAATTGAAAGGGCACATTGTGTGATAGTGTGTATAATCTAAACCATGCCATGAGAAAGCAACATAGACCTTTAATAGTAAAGATGCAATCCTACCAGCAGAAGGAGTTGATTCTGATAAAACTGTCGCAGAAGGACAAAGTACTAAAAGTGGGACACAGTAGAGTATTTGTGGAAAATAATTACTCACTGTACAACAGGCAGAAGAGGAGTAAATCTGTTCCACTAATCAGGGAATGTCGAAAAGTAGGTGTGAGATTCACCCAGCTACTTTCAGAATATTCTCTCCTGGAGGGACAAAATCAAATTTTGATGCAGAATATACTAAGGAGGAAATACAAAAGTCTGTCCAACACACAGTGAGTTGTGAAACAGGAGGAGATTCTGCTTCCTGTTCTTCTAGTAATAAAGACCGCAGAGAGACTGTGCCAGTGAAAACTTTTCCAATATCTCAAGGGAAAATGCTTGAGAGACAGAAAAAAAAGCACAAGGGTACATTGAAAATGAATCAGAGACTGGATTTAGGAGATGGAGATAAACAGGAATAAAACCAGCAACATGGAAATTGACAAATAAATATGAGATTACAAAGCATTAATATTTGTGAAAAATGACAGAACAAATAAACCTGGAGATATTGGACTTTTTTGACTTTATTAAACTTGTAGGGGACTCTAAAGCATATTACCTATTTCATGTCATTAATATTTGGGTGAACACTTAGAAGAGAGGACAAAGATGGAAATAGTTAACTAAGTAAAACAAAATGTTGTTCATAACATTAATACTTCTATGGTGTATGATATAATCTGCATACTATAAAGTAAAGTTTTCTCAGTTATTTTCAAGTGTAATAGGGATACTAAATTTAAGAGGTACCCCTGCTTTTCTTCCTTTTCTCTTTTTCCTTGTTGTTTTAAGAAATGTAGGCACTGCAATGAAAAAAAAAGAAAACTGGTCAAAACAGTATGGTAGAAGAAAAAATGATATGCTTTTTTCTCATTCTGGCATTGGGAATGACTGGATTGAGGCCCTTGGCTTGATCTAGTAACATGTTTTAAGAGAAAGCAACTAAAAAATAATACGGAATATAATAAAGTTTTCTTCCAGCAAATAAATAAATGCTTGCAGAAGTAACTCTGTATCTGGTTCCCATGCTTCCATGGAGAAAATCTGATAAAGAGCAATAAAAACAAATATGTCTTTCTTTCAATGGCTTTCTATCAACTGATAACAGAGAATGTTTTCTGAAAGCATTCAAATGTTTTTCCATTCTGGAAAAGCAATAAAGATAAGACAAAACCAGAGAGCACTTAGCAGAAGCACAGGCTCTAACCATGGGTCTTAGCATGGATAAATTTCCTTCTAGGTTACCCCAAATCTGTGAAAGTAGCTGTCAGTTTGGGACAACTGTCCCTATTAGGAGGGTAAAACTTCAGTATTTGAATATGTACATAGTTTTGTGTGTTAGTATTAGGTTAATAGGTTTTAGGGGTGTACTAAGGATATATTTGTTTTTGTTTGCTTGAAGGCTTTCAAGAAAACAAAAAGTTTTGTAAGATGCGACATAGAAGCGAAGAACCAGGAGCAAACACCAAAATACACGAACAAATTTAATAAGCGCTTTCGGGAAAACTTGTATCTTCCCTTCTTCAGACAAACTACTACATACCACAACAGTTGTATAAAAACTTTTTTTATAAAATCAATCAGTTAATGGAATTAATTGCAATTAAGATTTTAAAGCAGCAATACACATTTGAACATGCCCTCATTCATGAAAAATAACCCACACCGAAAATAACACATTGACAACCTAAAGCCTTACAAAACAATTGTTCTAAATGCAAGGCTATTAATCTTAACGTATATTAGTTTCTTAAACTTCAACAACTTAAAAATAATGACGAATATATAACAAAATGTTTAAAAAAAGTGTTAAACATATTAACAAAGATATTAAAAAAAAATATATATATATATATATATATACACACACACACACACACATACACACACACTTAAAGTTATCTTCGCAACGCCAAATGTTTGAGCACACAGGCAATGGATACAAACTCATTAAGTCCAGGGGACAAATATGCAGCTGTTCGAATTTGCCAAAATAATTCCTCTTTTTCAAGAAGAACTTGCCAAGGACCTGCTCTAAGGTCATCTTGGATATGTTTTAAGACCGTAAACTTAAAGGTATGGTCCTCATATACTGAGGTGTGGCGTGCTAAAGCATTGGTGGGATCTTTCTTGGAAATAGCATAGTTAAAATTCATACCTAAAATTCATAAGTCAATCGAAAACCCCCCTTTCAGACCTATTGTAGATGGAAAGGGGTCTATAACGTATGCGTGTGCCAAATATGTAGACAGTGTGCTTAAACCTCTCATTGAGCAAGAACCTCAAATTTGTAAAGATTCGTGGAGTTTTCTCCACAGCATTAACAACTTTCCTTTTGATCCTCACTATCTGTTTCTTACCATCGATGTGAAGGATCTTTATACAGTCATCCCACAAAGATTGGGTTTGGAATGGATCAGAGAATTTTTGGTAGGTAGGAAAGTTAATGATAACACTATATATCTTGTTGAAACTCTGTTAGAATTGGTACTAACTTACAACTTCATGGTGTTTGATGGTAATATCTATTTACAAACTTCGGGAGTAGCCAAGGGCTCCCCTTGTGGCGGTTGTTTCGCCAATTGCATTATGGCCCATTGGGAACGAACACTACTATTCAATGAACCTTTGTTTAAAAACTATGTCGCCTGGTACACTAGGTACCAGGACGACATGTTCTTACTGTGGAATGGGCCATTAGAAGTTGTACCATCCTTTATTTCTAGAATTTCTGAATTGACAGATTTTCTGGAATTCACATATGAAGTACATGCAAACACTATTAACTTTTTGGACATCAAGTTATTTAAAGATAATGTTAACCCTAGATACAAAAGCGTTATCTACAGAAAACCGACATACTTCTACGCTTTCTTACATTATACTAGCTGTCATCCTTACCATCAGAAAAAAGCTGTTGTCAAAGGTCAGATGGTGAGGGCAGCTAGGATGATATCTGATGAAAGCGATTTCATCGAAGAGTGTAATAACCTTAGTTCTATGTTCACTAATAGAGGCTATCCAAGTTCCTTAATTACTGACATTAGAGTTGAGGTTATTCAGAAAAGAAGAACTGGTTATTTTAGACCAATTCTCTCGAATGAAATTGAGGTGCTTATCTCTGACCCTAACGTTCATAGTGAAGCTACTATTAACATCAACAAATTAGACTTCAGAACGAGCTTCTTATGTACCTATAGTTTGGATCATATATCCATTAGGAACATTTTACATAAAAATTGGGCATTAATTCTTGAAGATCTTAATTTGCTTACTTGTTTTGGGTTAAAGCCTAAAATTACATTTCGAAGAGGTATTAATTTAAAAACACTATTGGAAGCCAAGAGATGTAATGTTAACAAACGAAGCTTAGGTATGAGTAAATGTGGCACTTGTCGCCAATGTAGATCTGTTAATGTGGGCACCAAAGTCATGGTAAGAGATAGAATTTTTAACATTATTGGGAATTATAATCGTGATACTAAATCAGTTGTTTACATTGCTAACTGTGTGAAATGCGCTGCTTTTTATATTGGTAAAACTGAGCGAAAGTTAAAGCAGCGCATTTATGAACACAACTATGCTATTTCCAAGAAAGATCCCACCTATGCTTTAGCACGCCACACCTCAGTATATGAGGACCATACCTTTAAGTTTACGGTCTTAAAACATATCCAAGATGACCTTAGAGCAGGTCCTTGGCAAGTTCTTCTTGAAAAAGAGGAATTATTTTGGCAAATTCGAACAGCTGCATATTTGTCCCCTGGACTTAATGAGTTTGTATCCATTGCCTGTGTGCTCAAACATTTGGCGTTGCGAAGATAACTTTAAGTGTGTGTGTATGTGTGTATATATATATATATATATATATATATATATATATATATATTTTTTTTTTTTAATATCTTTGTTAATATGTTTAACACTTTTTTTAAACATTTTGTTATATATTCGTTATTATTTTTAAGTTGTTGAAGTTTAAGAAACTAATATAGGTTAAGATTAATAGCCTTGCATTTAGAACAATTGTTTTGTAAGGCTTTAGGTTGTCAATGTGTTATTTTCGATGTGGGTTATTTTTCATGAATGAGGGCATGTTCAAAAGTGTATTGCTGCTTTAAAATCTTAATTGCAATTAATTCCATTAACTGATTGATTTTTTAAAAAAAGTTTTTATACAACTGTTTTGGTATGTAGTAGTTTGTCTGAAGAAGGGAATTAGAAGTTATGTACCTACCATAACGTTCCATGTTAGTTGTCTTCTCTCGCCTTCTTTCTTGCTGGATGGGTTCGGAGCCGATCCTCGGCTCCGACTCGGCACTTGCTTTAGCTTGAGAACTCCTTTTACCAGCTCGAGGCAACCATATATCCCATGATGCAAGGCGGAACTACCTCAGATCTCATTTGGTAGCTAACCTACCCTGCTAAAGACTATCCTAACATAATTAGGAACACAAGTTCCTAATAGAAGTCCTCATATGAAGGCTCAGGAGGAAACAACCTAATAGGAACTCTTCAAGATCTGTCCAGGCCAGGGGAAGGAGGGAGGGCCTAAGAAAGAAGGCGAGAGAAGACAACTAACATGGAACGTTATGGTAGGTACATAACTTCTAAATGTTAAGTTGTCAATCTCGCCTTCATTCTTGCTGGATGGGACCGCGTCCCTAGCACCTGTATCCCGGGTGGCTCAATGGAACAGACTCTTGAGAACTGTGGAACCAAAACTGGCCCTGTCTCTGGAGGCCAAGTCCAATTTGTAATGAGAGACAAAGGTGAGGCGTGGCCCAAGTAGCTGCTGCACAAATGGTATCAATGGGTAGTCTATCCTGAAAAGCTGCAGAAGTGGATAGACTCCTGGTTGAGTGTGCTTTTGGCTTAGAAGATAGCTGCTTGCCTCTGAGAGAGTACACATAGGAAATGGTGGAAGTCAACCATCTGGATAAGGTCACTTTAGAAACTGGAAGACCTATCCTGTTTTCTGCATAGGAGACAAATAATTGGTCCGATTTTCTGACTTGTTTAGTTCTATGCAAATAGTACCTGAGCTGACGATGGACATCCAAAAAATGCAGTTTCTGTTCAGCTCTGTCGGAATAGTTTGGGAAAAAGACTGGTAGGTCTATAGATTGGTTTATGTTGGTTTGAGATACGACTTTGGGGAAAAAGGAAGGGTTAGTTCTTAATGATACCCTGTCCTTATGAAAAACCAAATAAGGGGAACGAATGCAGAGAGCTTGAATCTCGGAAACCCTTCTTGCAGAAGTGACAGCCAGTAAAAATATAGTTTTCCAGGTCAATAACTTCAAAGAACATGAAGCAGACGGTTCGAAGGGAGGTAGTATCAAGGATGCCAACATTAAGTTTAGATCCCATTGCGGAGGAGGGTGCTTTATAGGTGGTTTTAGGAGAAAAACTCCTCTCAGAAAGGCCTTGCATAATCTATGAGACATAATGTTATTGTCATGCAAGCCAACATGATACTTGGAAATAGCAGCCAGTTGTACTTTGACTGTAGATGACGAGGATCCTGAATGAAAAACCTCCGCCAGGAAATCTAAAACCGAATGTACAGGAGCAGTAAAGGGATCAATATTTCTGGAATTTGCCCAAATAGCAAAAAACGTCGCCACTTGCTAGCATAAACAGTCCTAGTGGACGACTTCAAAGAAGACACTAAAATGTCTCTGAGTCAGAAATCATCGGTAGCCTGGCTAGGGAAGGAAGTGGAGCAACCAAGCAGTGAGGTTGAGAGAATGAATGGCCCGGTGCTGCTGACCCGACTGGTGGATCAAGAGATCCGGAACTGGGTCCAGATGCCAGGGCTGCACCAGAAGGTGACGATGCAGAGACGGAAACCAAATTTGTCGAGGCCAATATGGGGCAATGAGGATCAACTTGGCTCTCAAAACGGTGGCTTTCTGAATGACTTGTGGAATCAAGGGAAAGGGAGGAAAAGCGTACAGAAGTCCCCGGGGCCAATCCTGGGTTAGAGAGTCTCTCAGGGGTTGGCCTGGAAGGGAAAGAGTGAAAAATCGGGCACTTGTTGTTTTGAGGAGTAGCAAAAAGATCGCAACAAGGAGTGCCCCACTTCAGAAAAATCTGATCCACTACAGATTGATTGAGAGACCACTCGTGAGGCATCAGAATGGATCTGCTCAGCCTGTCCGCCAATAGGTTGGACCTACAGGGGATGTGCGTTGCTATCAGAAACCGCTGAGAAGAGATCGCCCATTGCCAAAGTCTGAGAGCTTCTCGACATAACGGATAGGACCTGGTCCCGCCCTGTTTGTTGATGTACCAGACCACGGACATGTTGTCCGTTTGTACTGCAATAGTCCCCGTGGGAAGAAAGTCGTTGAGGGCTTGCAACATTAAAAGCACTGCTCTCATCTCCAGGACATTTATGTGCAGATGGTATTCTATGGGTTGCCACGTCCCGTGGACCATCCTGCCCTGATAATGCCCCCACCCGATCAGAGAGGCATCCGTAGTGACTGTGGCAACTGGAGGAGGGGAATAAAGGGTCGGCCCTGATGAAGAAGAGGGAAGATATCCACCAGTTCAGATGAGCTCTGCGACTGTGTGACCAAGATTTCGTGCCTCATCGGGAGACTGTGGTACGACCACTGCGTGAATAGCATCCACTGCAGAAGACGCATGTGGAAGCGAGCCAGTGGTAGAAGAACAATGGCCGCAGCCATAAGACCTAGAACCTTCAGTATAAATCTGGCTTTGATCTTGTTGCTTTGCAATCGAAGCCGAGCAATTTTGGATGTCCAGAATTCTTTGATCTGTTAGTCTGGCTAACATTTTGACGGTGTTTAATTCTGCGCCTATAAAGGTGATAGATTGGCAAGGCAGCAGAGAAGATTTTTCAAATTTACTGAAATTCCCAAACTCCTGCAAAGCTGTAGAGTGTAGTCTCTGGACTGAAGAAGCTGACACTTGGTGGTGGCGGAGAGGAGCCAGTCGTCCAAGTAGGGAAACACCTGGAATCCTTGACGTCTCAGATGAGCTGTGACCACTGCCATGCATTTGGTAAACACTCTGGGGGCTGAAGTGAGGCCAAAGGGCAGTGCTCTGAATTGGTAATGACTGGTCCCTAGCCGAAAGCGGAGAAACCTTCTGGAGCGTCTGTGAATCTTTATGTGATAGTACGCATCCTGAAGGTCTATAGAGCACATCCAGTTGTCCTTGCCCAGAAAGGGCAGAATGGACTGAATCGTGACCATCTGGAATCTTGCCTTCTTGACAAATCTGTTTAGATTGCTCAGGTCTAATATTGGTCTCCAATCTCCCGTCCTTTTGGGGACCAAAAGAATCTCGAGTAGACGCGGATCCTACCTGGTCTGCCGGCACAGTCTGGACGGCTCTTTTTTCTAGGAGCTTTGAAACCTCCTGTTCTGCCAAATCCCTTTGACCGGGTGAGATGTCTGGAAGGGATTGTAGAGGTCGGAAACCTTTGAAGGGATTTTGTAACCCTCGGATATGATCGACTGTACCCACATCTCTTGAGATAGGGATTGCCAGGCTACTGGGTACAGCGAAATCCTTCCCCCGACTGCCTCCAAGGGTGGACAGTCGGGCAACACTTCAGGGATGCTGAAAGGGCTTCTCAGGAAGAGACTCCCTGTTGCCCTGGTTCTGAGGACCCCCCCCCTGCCTCTAGGGCGGCGTCTATTATTGTTATCCCCTCTGCATCTGGGGGTAAACTGACCACGTCGTCCGTGTAGCTCCTTGGGCTTTACGGAACCACATCTTCCCCTTCTGACCCTTGGGATATGGTCTAGAAGGAGTGGAAAACTGGACTCCAACGGCAGAAAGAGTTTTACCGTCCTGCTCACACCTGGTCAAGGTATCCTTCACCTGAGGTCTGAACAAAGCCGAACCATCAAAGGGGGTATTAGTGAAGGACGCCTTAAAGGGGTCCACAAAATTATAAAGCCGCATCCAGGCTTGGCGTCTAAGAACAACTCCTGTGCCTGCGGCCCTGCTCGCTCCATCGGCCGCATAGGATATGAGCCGCATGGAGGAGTTAGATATAGAATTCAGGATTGCAAGCTGCGAGGCAATCTTTTCTTGAGCCCCAGCAGCAGAAGGATCCTGGACTACTTAACCCCGTTCCTTGAGAATATCTCGTTGAAGCCTGGTGAAGTGACAAAGGTAGTTCAGCGAACGCATAGCAAAGGTCTCTGAAGAAAACATCCGCTTTCCATACCTGTCCATGGTCCTAGAATCCTTGTTAGGAGGATGGACAGGTACTGAAGGATCTGCCAGTTCCTTCTTAGTGGCCGCCACCACCATAGCATCCACAGAGACACCCCTGGAAAGGAACTGTTTGTCCGTAGGGGCCGTGATGAATTTGGATGGTCTCCTGGGGACAGGTTCCACAGAATCTGGAGCGCCACGCCTTCGAGCCACTACCTGCATAAGTGGGACGAAAGGCGGAGACACCCAGGAGGTGGAGGGTCGGGATCCAAAAGCCTCCAGGTATACCGACTCATCCTTGGAGGGATCAATGGCTGGCCAATTCCCCCTCTGTTTGAGGAGCTCAAGGATGTCTGAAAAGGAGACATCCTCAGAGGGGGATCGTGGGAAGCCGTCCGACTCATCTAAGTCGGTATCCGATGTAGTAGACTCGGGGGAGTCTGTGTGTTTCCTCTTACACGTCCTCTTCGAGGGGTTCACCTGCAGGATCAGGAGAAACTTCGGAAGAGGAGGAAATTCCCAATGGGGAAACCTGGGGCGATGGATCCCTGGGCCTGAGAGCAAGAGGCTGGCAAGAGGCGTCTGCAGGCACTGATGAGGGAGGAGCTAGAGGGATGGACCGTTGACCAGGCTCAGAGGCCAGGACACTCCTCATCACCTCAAAGGCTCCCCTCCCCGGGAGGCCGGAATATCCCCACTCCGAGGAAACAGGAATGCCCGGCTCCACTGAGAGGGAAGGCTCCGAGGCCAATGTCGGCGCCGAGCTTACCAAAGCCGAAGCCCCGAGAGGGAGAGCGGGGTCGGACAAGGGTCCGATGCCACTAGCCCCCTCGGAGCCAACAAGGGAAACCCGACGACCGGATCCCTCCAAGGAAGGTCTCAAGGAGGAGATCGGAGCCGAGGATGACGGAGCCGAAGGATGTATCGGCTCCGCACCAAACAGTCGCTGTCCCGAGAAGCTGCGGCTCCGAACTCTGATGTGGAGTCGGAGGAGGAAGTTCAAGGGGTGAGGCTATAGCCAAAGTCTGTTGAGACGGGCTATGGAGCAATTGGGCCAGTGCCTGAAACTTCAACAGCCTGCTTACCACCCTCTCCAAGTCGTGGTCAGACAGCCTGGAAGATCTCGAAGATCGGCTCCGATGGCTCCACTCTGACAAAAGAGGAGACCCCGGGGCCGAGTGGATACTCAGTAGAAGGGGACCGAGATCTCTTCGGACGGAGCCATCGGAGCCGAAGTCCCCTGAACTCCAGATGGAGCCGAAGGTTTCTCGGCTCCGATGCTGGATAAAGTGTCGGCTCCAGCCGGAGCTGACAAGGCTACAGTAGATAAGGTATCGGAACCAGCCGGCACCGAACCCACTACTTTCAAGGTAGATACATCGGTTCCAGCCGGGCGATCTCGGCTCCGACGGAGCGGAGCCACCGGAGGAGGCTTGGATACTGAAGCCTGAGCCTTGGTGGCTTAGAAGGTTTCCCAGACCCTGCTTTAGAGGGAGAACCTTCTGGCTTAAGTAAGCCATGGAGGATAAGCTTATTCCTCCTTTCCTGCAGGACTCTCTGGCTAAAAGAGTGACACAAAGCACAGGAGTCCTGCAGGTGCAAAGGCCCCAGGCAATAAACACAAGAAGTGTGACCATCTGTCAGAGACATTTTCTGACAGCACGAGTCACACTTCTTGAAGCCTGAGACCTTGCCTTCCCTAGACATCCTAGGAGGAAGTAACACACACAAACCCCAACAAACACACAAAATTAATCCCCTACACACAACACACAGGAAGGGATTAACAACTGGGGTTTTAGGCCTAACTAAAACTTTACACTAAAGGTTATAAAAAGGTTATAAAAGTTTGAAAAACAAGGGAATAGGGTGGGCTGTAATTCACTACAGACTATACTATGAATAAAAGGGGAAAATAAAACCCTAACTAAGCTTCTCTTTCTTTAACAAGAAATTCACTTACCTCTGCTGGTAAAGGAGACCTCTTTCGCTAAGCGGCAAACGAGATCTGAGGTAGTTCCGCCTTGCATCATGGGATATAGGGTTGCCTCGAGCTGGTAAAAGGAGTTCTCAAGCTAAAGCAAGTGCCGAGTCGGAGCCGAGGATCGGCTCCGAACCCATCCAGCAAGAATGAAGGCGAGATTGACAACTTAACATGATACAAGTTTTCCCGAAAGCGCTTATTAAATTTGTTTGTGTATTTTGGTGTTTGCTCCTGGTTCTTCGCTTCTGTGTTTTCAACAGTTTGTTTCTCCTTTTTTGGTGAATAAGATGCAACATAGGCTCAAATGGATATGATGAGAAACAACTGTATAAAAGATCAACCTGCCAAATATTAGTGTGTGCATGTAACACAAACGGTGGAACCAGATACTTCAAAAAAAAATTTGCTACAAATAAAAGGTGAGAATAATGACGTTTTAACATAATGACATTACTATATTATCTTTAAATGTTAATGGTCTCACATATGTATGTATGCATGTATGTATATATATATATATATATATATATATATACATACACACACACACACACATATAAAGAAACACTGGTGAACGATATTAAAAAAATGCAGAGTGCAAATAGCTATACTATAGGAGACCTGTTTGGAAAGAAATAAACGTGAATTTGATAAAGAAAGATTTTCAGGTTGGTTATTCAGTGGAATACCTGGAACAAAGCAAAAGAGGAGTACTTATATTAATTGCAAGAGGAGCTCCAATAATGATAGAAGATGATAAAAACAGATAATAATGGTAGACTTATAGTACTAAGGGGCTACTGGCAAGGGAGGAGAATTACATTGGCCCATATTTATATTCCACCTAAAACTACTATAATGTAGCATGAGAAAATTCTGGGAGAAGTAATCAGTTTTCAAAAGGGAATATTACTTACAGGTGGGGAGTGGAATTTGATTTGCAGCTGTGAAGATGTGCCTGGGGGGTCCAACAGGAAAAAATATAAGGAGAGTAGATTTTTGACAAAATTTATGAAAATATTTGGCATGGAAGATGTGAATTCAGGAGGAAGAGTTAAAAATGAGTTTACATATTATTCCCCAAGGTACAAAAACTGGGCTAGACTAGAAAGAACTTACATTTAACAGGAACATGTGCATTTACTTGAAAGTTTTGATACGTATTCAATAACTATTTCAGATCATGCACCAATAATAACTAAAATAAAAGCACAGGGTAATGAAATAAAATGGGACACTGGTGCTTTCCCACCTATCTGTTGAAAAAAGAGGAATTTAAGGAATGGGTAGTGGAAATTATTTGAGAGTTATTAAAGAAGATAGAAATTTGTTCTGAAAATATAGCTAGGGAGTAGGATAAAATTAAAGTGGAGTTTAAAAATATTATGTAAATAAAAGAATGAGATATGGTTAAGAAGTAACAAAAATTATTTAGAGGGACTGACAAATGTTAAAAGTATTGCAGAATAGGGGAAATCTCACAGAATAAGAACAGGAGCAAATGGAGAATGCTAAGCAGAAAATAAAGGGTTACCTCGATGATATGCAAGAGATTAGAAAGACTGCAGTTAAGCAACAGATTTTGATAACACCAAAGCACAAAAAACTTTTAGTGCAACAAATCAGATAACAGAAAGTAGAAAGGGTTGTTGCCAAGCTTATGGAGCCAATAACAAGAAAGAAAATGAGATCCTGTAGAAACACTAGAAATATTTTGGAAATTTTATGAAAGTCTGTATAAAGCAGAGAAATATGGAGATCAAGAAAAGGTACAAATGGAAAAGTTTATGGAAGAACTGTATATGCCAAGGTTAGAGGTAGATCAGGCTCAATTACTAACAATTAGGATAGAAGGCGATGAGATAAAAATAGTGATGTATAACCAATTCACAGGAAAGTCCCCAGGAATAGATGGTATTCCTGTGGAAGTCTGGGAAGCTAGGAGGGAAAAATTGATGAAGATCTGGAAGGTTTTGTTTAACAGCATTTTAAGAGGAGGAGGATAAGCACCAACATCCTGGAAGAAAGTGGTGGTGGCTTTAATACCTAAAGAGGATTAAGCCACATCAGATCTGACTTCATACAGTCCTATTTCAATTCTAAACCATGGTTATAAAATGTTCATGCCTATAACAACAAAAAGAATGGCAAAGGTGAAGCCAAAATCTATACATATGGATCAATGTGGTTTTGTGGCGGGAAGGCAAACATTTGACAACATTAAGAGAACAATGATGATCCAGCGGGAAGGAGAATGTAAGAAAATACCACTGTTGTTGGTAAATCTTGATGCAAAGAAAGTATTTGACAAAGTAAGGTGGGAGTTTATGAGCAGGACAATGGAAGCATTTGCATTCCCTGATAAAACTGTATGGTTGATTACGAGGATATATGAGGGATCGGAGGTAAAAAGTGAAGTGTGTGGGTTCCTCTCAGATAATTTCTGTTTGAGCAGAGGAACCAGGCCAGGGTGTCCTCTTTCCCCTTTGCACTATATTCAAAGCCACTGACAAAGAAAGTAAGAAAATCTGAAATTGAAGGATATAATAAGTATGGTAGTCAATAAAGGCTGACTATTTCCAAATTATATTTTATGCCTGATAAAACCAAAAAAGGACATTTCAGTATTGTGGAACATTTTGAGGCAGTTTCAGATCTTTTCACAATATAAAATTAATGGAGCTAAAACAAAGGCAATAGCTGTAAATTACATATGCATATACAAATTGGTTCAGCAATATCTATAATTATGGGGACAACATTAAAATTAAGTATTTTGGAGTATGGATTAGAAAGTATTCTGCTATGGCAGCTAAGTATATGTGTGAAGAGACTAAATAAAAGATAATATAAAAATTGAGAAATTGGAAGCTCTGTTATTTGGGTATTGATAGGGATAGCAAGATACAAACAGTTAAAATGTTTTTAGTACCTTGAGATCTATACACTTAGGCATGTTTTTATCAATGAGAGGAGAAGTTGTGGATACCAATTAATAAAGAGCTGAAGGATTTTATTTGGTAGGGGAAGATGGCAAGAGTCAAGTGGGATAAGCAGAATTTCTAATTGAACAAGGTGGATTGGGATTACCCAAATTGAAGTGTATTTCAGAGCTATACAGTTACAGCTCCTATACATAGCACAAGCAGAAACCCTGACCAACGTCAGCCTCTATCTCTGTTGGCGGGCCGCTGGATGCGGACTATACCCAATAATAAGGAACATCCTATAATTCAAAGTGGAAAGGCATGATGATGAAACATGGGCGAAACTCAAGGAACAAAGAGAGACTGATATTTTGGATGCAGATCCTTAAGGAAAATAAAAATAACCATACAGAACATTATATTCATAAAGTGGCAGAAAGTATTCTAAGAACTAAGCCAACATGGGAATGAAAAAATAAGAGTCTGCCGAAAGGGATGACTACAATAAGGGATACAGACAGGAAGAGGAGGCTAGAATTTATTGGAGAAAACTGGCAGAAGAACCAAGGTAATGGAAGCAAATAATTAGAGAGGGAAAAGTAATAGAATGGAAAGAGGCCACAACTTTATTTGAACTGCAGGCTAGAGACTGCCTTCTCTATCAAGGATTGATATCAGAGTATAGGCAAAGAGAAAGAAATAGGGGGATCCTAAGTGAAAGACCAGTACGGATAGAATTTTTAGTAGAATCTAGAACAGAAGTTGCTGTTAAAAAAGGAATAATTAGCACAGCATACAAAATATTACATAACTACAAGAATCAATCAGAGAAGGTTAGAAAGGATTGAGCAGAGAGACTGGATAAGCTGGTAGATATATGTATGACTCCCAAATATGCAATAAAGACTAGAAGATTTAAGATCTTTGCTTGGAAGTGTCTACATAGGTATATTTATACTCCAAGTAGACTCCAAAGAATTTTTCATCAGGTGCATAGCAAATGTTGGAGGTGTGATGGGAAAGAAAGAGGTAATGGGGAACATATTTTCTGGGAGTATAATGAGTTGTCAGACTTTAAAGATTCCCTGCAGACTGCTCTGTCAGACATACTGGGTTAGCAAATTGATGTAACTAAGGAAATGGTTTTTTAAGCTATGATACAGAATCAGAATTGCCTAGACATAGTAAGGCCTTGCTGAGTCTAATTATGGTGATTGCAAAAAAAGCGATTACTAGAAAATGGAAATTAAAAGTCTAAACCAACTTTACTAGAAGTAGTGAATATAGTAACAGAGATAAGGCAAATGGAATTGGGATCTTTAGAAAAGGGTAGGAGAAAATTACATAAAAAAATGGGAACTGTGAGAACAATATATGCAGAAGAGGAACAAGGTTTAAAAGGCAGCAGGATTTGAATGAGCTATGTAATGTTTGACAATGACTCGGTAGATAAGTGATGTTATAACGTTTGCAGATATAATTGTGTTAGTATGGTTTGTGATGTATATGGTGGCAACTAAAATTATGTCAATATGGCTTGTTTTCATTTATATATATGTATGATTGCCTATGTCATACATGATAATTTAATAAAACTTTCTTGTTAAAAAAAATGCTTTCAGTTGGTCCATGTTGGACATATTGTTTAGGCTTTGCATTCTTTTACAAAACAAAACTCAAAGCCACTTGATAAAGATCACAGTAATACAAAATAAAATACTCTAAGAAAATAAATAAAACTCTGATCAACACGGCTGAAAAAGAGCTACAAACTGTAATAAAGCAGACAACGTAAAATAAAAGGGAAGCGCTTTCACAGATACTCAATCTGCTTCTTCAAACCATATAAAAAACACTAAAGGAAGACCATTTAAAAATCTAACAAAGTCCAATCATTGAAACACATGCAATCACTGAAACATATGCAATCAGCTGACTCATGAATGAATCAACTAATCAAGTGTTCACTATATGCCAAGCCCCCAAAAGTGTAATTTAATGACATAGGGGGCAGGATTTCAAAACTGGCTTCAATGAAATCGTCCCATTCAATCCTAGTGGAAGGTGTGCTTGTAAAATTAGTATCCAACGTAGCTCACGGCATTCTTTTATATTATTCTGATCTCCACACTGCACAATCAGTGAAGTCAGCTCCAGCACAAAAAACTTGAATGAGTGATCACTACCTCATTCCAATACATACTTGGCCAGGGCAATTCATATGCTCCATAACCCTTTATTTTAGTGTGAGATTCATTTTGCCAACATAGAAGGCTCTGCAGACAGTACAGTCTGCATAATAAACCAGATCTTTACTCTTACAGTCAGCATAAAAGTCTATCTCTATTATAAAACCAGTACTTGGGTGCAGAAATGAGGACTGTATTCTCTGTCAAGTTATTCTGTTAGCATAACTGTCATTTAAGGGAAAGGTTATTCCTAAAACAAAACCTAGGAGAATCATCAATAACATTTCTGGTGGCAGGGTCAGCTTGTAAAATAAACCATTTCTTTTTCAAAATATTATATACTATGTTCACATCACTCGAATAGGTGAGACAAACCCTATTCTTACATGTACCAGCAGAAGTAGTGTCCCCAATATTATCATTCCTGAATCTCTCAGTAAAGAAGGTCTTCCATCACTACCCCTCATAAGAAGTACCTCATTCATACAATGTTCAATCTCATGTAATTTATATCCTTGAGTTAAAAATTCATTTTTAAGAAATCCAATAGCTGGAACCAGGTCATCGTCATCATCATCATCACCATCACCATGTAGCCTCATTATCCACAGGAATTGTCCCTTCATAACATTTTTAGTAATATGACCAGGATACATACAGGTTCTGTGTAACAGGGTATTCCTCTTACAAGGTTTCCTGTAGAGATGAGAGTGGCAACGTCTCAGTGCTCCCTTATCAACTGTAACACCGAGGAAGTCTATACTTCTATGAGAAAAGCAATAACTAAACTTCAAAAAAAAAAAGTTGTCTTGTGTAACAAAATCAATAAAACTATTTAAGCTCTGTTCTGTTTCTTTCCATACGAGAAATATATCATCCACAAATTGCCTGTAGAACAGGATATTCCCTACAAAAACATTATTATGTAATACATACTCCCGTTCCCAGCATGCAAGGGCCAAGTTAGCACAAGTGTTGGCACATGCCATGCCCATTGCAACTCCTGTCTGCTGGATATAAAAGTCATTGTTGAAAACAAAGATATTATTTTCGAATAAAAATTCAATTAATTCACAAAGCAAATTGAGCTTACTCACTGGCCAGTCAGTATTGTTACCAATGAATCATCTCACACAATCAATGCCCCAATCACTGGATATCACTGTAAATAGTGAAGCTACATCTAGTGTGACAAAAGCATAATCGTAATTCCCATCAGGTAGACATGCTGAAATGGCCAGCAAATGAACCTTGACATAGTCGTACAAAAGCCCATGGAAAGTAACTTACACAAATATTGCAAAACCAGAGAAACACTAGCCCTGAATGGGTGATGGTTATACTGCTGGCACCAACTAGAAAACCTCTTCCATTTGCTTAAATAATGATTAATAGCAAGCTTTCCTATCTCCATTAGTACTTGCTGCACATCCTCAGTAAACAAGTGCCTAAAAGTGTTAATACCCTATTATCGAGGCAGTCAGTTGAAGTTGTTTGGGTCGGGATGTACTGAAAACCCCTGTTCTTGGGTGAGTAGGTCCGGTCTATGAGGAAGCTTGTTGCAATTGCCCCTGGACACTTACAAATGAAGAGAGAATCACGGTTGCCTGGTCAGAAGGGAGTCACCACAATGATCTTTGAGGATTCCCTCTAAATCTTCAGAAGTAACCTGGATATCTTTGGAAAGGGTAGAAAAGAATACAGAAACATTCCTGTCCAAGAGAATAAAAAAGAAAAGGTTACCTGTCTTTTAGGTCTTCTTGCATGAAGTCCTGGAACAGAATCTTGTCAGCTGACTGCTCAGAGAACAGGCAAGTAAGTCTGTTTGAGGAACTCCCCACAGATGGATTAAATCTTGGAAGATGCTCCTCGATTTAGTTTCCTTTTGTCAGGGTCTGCTTTTGTCCTGCTTAGCTTGTTTGCCACTCAGCACTTTTGCCCTGACAAAATGCAGGGTGCCTGTAGAGTGATATTGTGTTGTGAAGGTATACCCCAAGCTACCATGGTTAGCCTGCAAAGGGGATATGACCTGGTTCTCCCTTGACTGCTGATGTACCATATGACTGTGGCATTGTCTGTAACAACTTGAAGAGGTCCTGGGGCCAAAGATGATACAGAGAATTGAGTATCTTCATCAGGGTAAGTATCTCTTTTATATTTATGTGCTTGCATCTGTCATTGGTGTCCCACACACCTTGCACTTGTATACCTCCTAAAACTGAAAGCAAACTTTGAGGCTTCTGTGGTAACTGATTGCTTTTGAACAGGAACAGGGAAGGAGAAACCCTGAATGTAAGTATATTTGTTGTCTCTACTAAGTGATTTCTCTGACAATCCACAGTACTGGGATTTGAAAAGACAAAAGATGCTGGTGCTATGACCAAAGAGACTTCAGATACAGTTGTGCCTTTCTCATGTGGAGTCTTACCAGGGGTATAAGAATTGTAAATGTCACAAGACTCAAAATCCTGAGGTATTCCTTCACTGTGGCCAAAGTCTGAGTGGAAAACCATAGAAACAAGATCTAAATAAAGGTCTATTTTTTTCTCTTTGAACTGAGGTGGCTAGCTGGCACCCCAGTAACACGGCCATGTGTAAAGGAGTCAAAACATACTTTTGAATGCTCTCGTGGAATCCCAGCCTGTGCAAGACATCACTAATCCAAGTAAGAAATTCCTGACACTTTGAAAAAGATTTCAGAGACAAGCAAGTTGTCTAAATATAGAAAAAATGTGAATACCCCATAGCCTGCAATTAGCTTTAACTGGAGCTAGACTCTTTGTGAACACTCTTGGTGCAGTGCAGTGGTAAGCCTAAAGGATAATGCAGAGAACTGAATGCTATTCAGGTATATAAAAAAATAAAACTTCAGAACACCTGAAATCTGGATGAACAAGAAATCTGGATGAACAAGAATGTGATGATTAGTATCTTTTAAATTCAAGGTTACCAAAAAAAAAAATCAAAAGAGAAAAGCACATTGTACAGTGAAAGTATTTTGAACTTGGGCAGTATCACATACTGGTTTTGAAAAGAGAGGTTCAGAACTGGTCTCCAGGCATTTTCTTTCTTTGGTGATGAAACATTACTGAATAAAATCCTTTTCCCAAATGGGAAGGAGTAACCGTTTTATTATGCCCTGAGACAGCATGTGCTGTAGACCATGGAGAAATAGAGGGGTGTGGTCTGCCAGGTGTGGAATAATTCCCTGAAGACAGGAATTTCTTCCACTGCCACATGTAACCTTTCTGAATCAGCTTTGGAACCCATTTGTCTGAAACAATTATGATGAAGCAGAATTCTCGAACACAGGCAAAACATCCAATTGAACTTGAGTATATAAATTGATGTTAACACAGCAACACTTAAGTGTTTTTATGGTTATACTGAAAACTTCATCAGATAATAACACACTCAAATATTTCCTAATTATAGTCTTACTAAAAAAAGTCACATGACTTGACTGCAAATTGGGAAATATTTTAGTGAGAGTGTTATCTAGTCGTGTGTAAGTTGAAAGCGTTTACGTGTTGAATAAATAAATTTAGCACAGCAAGTTCAACTGTTTTTTTTTTCCACCTGCATTTGAAAATGTTGTTTGGATATTTGTTTTTCTTTTCTCTTCAAGGAAGCCAGTGTTTTGATTGTACATTTTACCAGTCAAAGATGTCAGAATAAGCTTCTATGGCAGGAGATGTTGAAATCAATGAGCTACAGTGGTGACAAAGACTGGTACACTAGACAAGGTTGTGATCCAGGTAGATAAAATATCAGGAGCTTCAAAAGAGACTTAATATGTTATTGCAACAGCTTTTTTTTTTTTCAACTGATGGCTTCTCTTCAAAGGACCTTATGCAAGTTCTGAAAGGGGTTCTGGTGGTGTTTTTAGATCTCTCTGTGCTATTTAAAGATTTAGAAAATGCTATGTTGAAAGCTCAGAGGCTATTGCATTTTTTGACCAACGCATAGCTAATAAAGGAGTTCTGAGAGAATTATATGGCACCAAGATGCCATCAGGTAACAACTACAGTCAGTTCTTCCTGGAAGAATAGTGCTCCATCAATGAGAGATTTAGTTAAGTGTTTGTGGAATTGCTGAAAAAACATCACAAAGTAGAATTAGTGAAACTGAACAACTGGATAGATGGTATTTGGGACAAGATAACCATATCAGTGGACTTGGCGAAGACCAACATTTTGAAGGTCACTGAAGAGAAAATTAAAAAGGATGACATGCAACGTGGAAGAAAGGTAAATTTATTTGTGATAAAAAGGATTATGAGGAAAAGGATACTGTTTTTTTAAGGGGGAGTCCCTTTTGGATTCTACTACAGCTAAGGTATGTGAGCAACACGGGAAGAGTATGGTGACATCTAATAAACATTTTATAGAGAACTGAAAATTAAACCAGTTTCCCAAGAGGTCTGCAAAAACAGCAGCTATGGGAAGGAGTGGTCAAGAACAAGTACTGAAAAGTAATTTATCTATTACGCTTGTTGATTTTAAAATCTACAGCCTTTCATCTCAAGTTTTGAACGGTACTGAAATTAAAGTGTTACAAAAAGGGTTTTTGTTTATTGCTTCACGTGGAGTGAATGTGATAAACAGTTTTTAACTTAAAAGGCTATACACAGAGACCGACTTTAATTTTTTTTTTTGATTAAGGAAAAAGTGACAGTTAATTCATGCGATTTTGTAGTGTCTAAAACTTGTAAACATGTTTTGCATCCATTAATTTAAGCTTTTGAGAAGGTATACAAGAGGGAAATCAGAAATGTTTGTGATAAGAATTTCTCTAATACATTTCATAACATATCCAAACTTGAAAAAGCAGCAGTTGAAAGACTTAGTGTCGATAAAAATATCCACATCATGAAAGGCGATAAGGGGAGGAAATTGTGTTAATGGATGTGGTAAACAACAATAATTCCTTGTTGCCCTTATTAAAGGATTCCACAGTAAACAAAGTTATTAACATTAAGGAGGAGAACCAATTCAACAGACAAGTTGATGCATGGCTGTGTGAAAAATTATCTGAAGGCATTTTTTACATTAAAAATTTTTTTTTTTTATGTAAACTCATCCTGCAGCTGGTAAGATATACAGTATCCTTAAAATATTCAAAGACACAGAGAATCCCTCATTTAAGCCACTGTGCCAGCACAAAATGGTAAGCTATACAAAGTGTTTTTTTTTTGGAGGTTAAGATGAGTCCTTTGTATGTTAAGGAAACCAATCATTTTTTAGGTAGGATACAAGAGTTAGATATTGATCAGGGGGACTTTATTAGTTACAGTGAATACTAAATCTCTTTACTACCATGCCTCATGATGTAGGCATAGAATGGGTGTTGTATATGTTAACTCAAGGGAAGAGTTATTCTGTGGGATAAACACTTTTTTGGTGAATGTTTACATCAGGAGCTTAATATTTTTTTTATGTTCAACAACACTTTATTTCATCAACAGAGAGGGGTGGCAAGTATGGTCTGAAATTATGCCAGTTTGGCTATTTTTGCCCTTTGGTTCTTTATATTGTAGGATGAAATGATATTTCACATTTACTGATGACATTTTTATATGGACCAAAGGAATTAAATTACATCTGGATTTTATGGAAAAGGATACTAATTTCTTCAAATTTCCATATTGTTATAATTAAGAGACTATTTTTTTTTTTTAGATGCAATGGTTACGAAAATGGTGGGTGAAGTTAAGTTGGGCACGGTTATTAGCTATTGCTGAGAAACAGGTACAATCTAATGTGAAAAAGGAAAATAAAAAAAAGAGACTGGAAAGTAGCGATCCCTTTGGTTTGTTTATTTATTGTTTTTTCTTGAACAGGGAGTTCATATGAGCTCAAAGTCCCTCTTCAGCAGAGGCCAAGGGTGAACAGTTGCACAGAATATAAATAAATAAATAAAATAAAATAATTACATTGACGTAAGTGATGTTCAGTTTGTTACATACAGTAGTAGGAACATTTCACACAAAATCTGTGAGGTTACACACAATATGGGATTTTCACTACGTAATGCAGAAGAGGAGTAAAAAATCACAACAGATAATATAGTCACGCTCAGTACAGAGCAAATAACACTACTACATTCACATTCAAGTAGGCAGAGTACAAAGATGGTAAGTATAGACGGTGCAAAATTATATTTATTTAAATTCCACAGGAGTTAGTGTAAAAGACTATGTCAAAAAATAAGGTTGATATTTAAGCATAAATTGAAGGAGGGAGAAGAGCGGAAATAAGTTTTTCAACTGAGGTAGCATAGTAAGAATGACTACAGTGACGTGTGACAGATGCATTAGATTGTGAAAATGGAGAGTTTAGTGTAAGGGGGTGGGTGAAAAGTTACTATGGTAAGTTCAGATAGGTGTTGAGGGTGTATCTGTCTATGTCTGTTGTTTGGGTGTTTTAATAATTTTATTCTTGTGGGGTTAGAAGGTTATCAAAGTCTCTGTTAGAAATTGCTTCATGCTAGATTTGAAGGGTACTAGCTTATCTAACTGTCTGAGTAGAACTGGTAGATTATTCCCATAGCTCGAATATAATAAGTCTACTGCATTGTTGCTGGATTTAGAAATTGTTAGTAGGTTTTTGTTGCTTGAGCAAAGGTTTCTGAGTTGAGAGTAACACTGTAGGATGTTATTCAATTACGGACAGTTTACTGGCTTATAAATCTGGTTGTGGACCGTCAGTAGCTCAGTATATGGAGGCAGTGTGATAATTCAAGCCACTTGAGATGTTCTTTTTTAATGATCTGTTGTGATGGGTTCTATTTGAGCAATTTGTTATGAATTTGGAAATTTTGTTGTAATATGCTTCAAGTTTTAGTTTTTGAGTAGACTGTAGGTTTACATGTACTGGTGCAGCAGAAAGAAGAGTTGGGTGAAGATATCTGGATGCAAGGGCTTTCCTAGCAGCCTCTGTAAAGTAAGGTTGTGCCCTGTATAGCACACCTAGCAACAGTAATATTAAAGACATCATTTGTAATCACAGATACATTTTTATGGCAACTCATGATAAACATCAAACATTGAGTGATAGCCCCTTGTTTATTAGCACAAGGGCAAGGAATTTAAAACAAAATTTTCAATCTGGTTATGCTACAGATACAAATGCAATAAGGAAGGTAGATACTTTTAAATATATGAATAATGTATGTCATTTTATATCAGGACATCCTAGTTTTTACTGTAAGGCTAGAGAAATACATTATAGAACCCCCTGTGTATTTTGCATATAATAGTATATTGCTTATGGGTCAACTTGTACACCATGTGAAAGTTTTTACATTGGTAAAAGTCATATACTCAAAGAATATATGAGACCATGTATGCCATAAAGGTTAAAAACAAGGTTAATGCTTTGTCTATACATTTTCAGTTATATACAAATTATAAGAAATTTGTTTTTGATGCAACTGATGCAGATAAAGGTGTTTACATAGGGAGTAGGGATGATGAACTTGAATATAAGGAGTGAATATGGCAGATTAGGTTGCAGGGTGATACACTGCCAAGTTTGAATGACAGCATCAATTACAATATTATGTTAACAAATAATTTTTAATAAAAAGCTCAGTTATGTTACTGATTTTAATTTTTGGATTTCAATATTTTATAATTAACAAGACAAGCTGTTTTGTCAAGTTGTGACGTTTTAGTGAGGGTATAATTAGGTAACACTTTCGAGTGAGTGTTATCTAATGAAATCTTAAGAGTTAGACAAAAGCGCTTATGTGTTGAGTAAATAAATCAATTTTAATACAAGTTCAATTGGATTTTTTGCCTGCTTTAGAGAATTTTTTTTCTCTAAGGAGAGAAATGGAGATTCAAACTTCCTGGAAAGGATAAAGGACAGTCAGGGTGAGAGGAAAGAACAGGCCCCTTATATAGTCCCTCTGCCATATTTAACTGTCCTTTGTTCTTGGGGGGGGGGGTTATTGCTTCCTTTTTCAAACCTTCATACCACTGACATTTTTTAAACATCGGTTTATCAGTTTTCTGCTGATGTTGTTTATTTTGTTTCTTGCCAAAACTGGGCAACAGTGCAGAAAATCCCCTGTAAAATTTAGAGGAGGGATGAAAAATCCAAGAGATTCCCTTAATCAGCTTACCTATCTCATCACAGTTTTTCATAACCTCCACAGAAGAGGGTCCAAAAACTAACTCTCTAGCCAAATGATAATTTAAAATCTCATTTTTTACATCTTCTGGGAGGTTATGAGAATGCAGCAGGTAAACCTCCTCCACACAGTACCAGTGGCCACAGCCCTGGATGCAGTGTCTACAGAATCATATATGCAATTTAAATAATGAGCACTGACCTGAAAAAATGGAACAGAGAAAATCACACAAATCAGATTTTTCCTCCCAGAAGGGAGCAACAAATAAAACATTCCTCATACTTTCACAATTACTCCACAAGAAGGTTTAACTTATAAACCTGACAACTCAAATTTCTAAAAATCAAAGTTGCAGAAGCATACACATTGTTCCCCAAACTTATCAATTTGCTTTCTTATCCTAGTCTAAAAGGGAAAGATTAGAACAAAATGCTTAGCAGTACTTGGATTAAAAAAAGCTATAGCTCCTGGGTCAGGTTTGGGATGAATGTATAAAAACTTAAAAGCCTGAGGAACTTTATACATTTTATCCATCTTCTAAGGTGCAGCAAGCTGGCTGTCAGAGAGATGGGTGAAGATGCTGGGAATTTCAGTTTTAATAACTCATAATACTTACTAAGAAATCTCAGTGTTCTCCCACTAAAAACACCGGCACATTCTTGAAATAGTTTCAGAGAACGAGAATCCCTCACATGGAGATTCAGATACTAAGCTCTCTTCAGAGTTTGAATCAGAAATCGGAGGACAAAAACCTGCATCTATTCCATCACATTCTTCTAAAGATTCAATTTCTGGAACCTCTTCAGTGAAAGGAAGGCTTCTTTTTTCCTTTAACAAAAAACACCTGACAAGAAAGGTTAACCTGTACAAGATCCTGAGCCAGACATAATAAATTATTCTTGTCCAGAACTGGTGTACAAGACAAATGCTTTGCTTTTGGTTTCTGACAGGAAAGTTGGGGGCAAATAGGTTTATTATTGGCAGAAAATGGACACAACATTCTGGCTAAGCAGGGGCACCTTCCCTGATCCCTTTCCCAAGACCATCTCTCCCTTACTCACTGATGGGACCCTAACAACCTGTTGTGGTGCAAAATCTGTTTAACTTATGCTTTTTGTGGCTGAAAGGAAGATTGACCGAGGGACCAGTAGTTTGATACACGAGCAAGCTGAAAATGGTGCTTCTTTCTCGAGGAAACTAAGCAGCACAAAATTCTGCACAGAAAAAAAATGTTTTAGAATGTTTAAAATAACTTTTACACTGTCAGAAACATATGTGCACTCCTTTTCAAAATAACAGTAAAGTCACATGACAATGAACAACAGACATTTCTAGTCTGAAAAATATTTTCCTAAGCAGGAAGTAAGATTAGACAAAAAATAGCATATGGAAGTTTTTCACCCCAAAGGGAGCTTATCTGCACAGCAAGGGAACAGCACAAACTGACTGTCAATCTTTGAAAGCCCGCTGAGGACAGTTCTCTTCAGCAGCAAGAAAGCTCTGAAGGACTTGGCACCCAAACCAGTGCCAGCTCAGCTCAAACTGCCTAATGGTTTGGTCATGTGGAAGGTGTCCTGAAGTATTGGAAGCTGGCTGGCTGTTATACCCTTAGCAAGGTATAACCCATATAGCTTAGGCTACTTTAGCAGTAATTGATATGATAAATGTGAAAACAAGTTTTTGAAAGATTCACTACTACCTCCATAGAGACAAACAAAATGAGTGGAGAAACCCAGATGTCCACCAGATTTATCATCAATGGTGCACTAAGAAGACTGTCATCTGGGTAGTAGAATGCCTTGCCTCCCTGCAGTCTGTGGTAACATGCAGCTACAGACATGCATTAGATGAATATCCTAGGGGCAGAGGTGAGACCAAAGGGTACAGTCTTACAACCTTAGTATGTAGACATTTCCTGGACTCCTTGGCAATCATGATGAAGAGGTATGTGACTTGGAGGTCTAAGCAGCACATCCAGTCTCCTCCTTATAGGCTAGACAGCACTATGACCAATACAAAAGATTTCTTTTAAGGTGAAGAGATTTAGGCCATTGAGATCCAGCATGGGCAGTGAGATTTTTGTCTTTAGCACAAAAAAGAATAGAGAATAACAGACTTCAAAGATGGCTGCATATTCATCAACAGCTCAACTTCAGCTCTTCCGGTGTGAAAAACAAACCGAGAAATATGGCCAAGTAATTCTGCCAGTTTTAGTAAAATTTAGTTAATGCTTATTAATTATACTGCTTGGATGACAGACAGCACAGAAGAAACCTAGAGAGCCTGAAAGAAAATCAACTTAAAAAGGTGAAGAGAAAAATGAATGGGAAGAATCTTGCAGTTATTCAGCAAAAAGAAGTTCAAGCTTCAACTTTGTACAAGACTTAGCTTCCAGTAATTAAGAGAAAAAAATAAAACAAACATGCTCAGAGCTGATTAAAATAAATGAAACACTGAAGGAGTACATCAACGCAATTAACAAAAGGCTGGAAAATGGCAGAAGTTTTAAACAGCAAATGAACTGATGAAACTGCAAACATCAGAGATTGAAATGAAAAAAAAAAAAGGCTGGCTAAGTATGAAACTGCTTAAGAAGAGCAATTTCAAAAAAATGGTAGAGTTATAGGACAGAGCACAAAACCGGAGATGTTCTTTTGCACCACAGAAACTGGAATGAACAGAATATATAAATTTTTTTGAAAGCACAAATAAGCAACTGGACTGTTGCTCCTCAGCAGGATTTGTAAATTGAAAGGGCACACCATGTGTCGGCTCTATACCTGGCGATGAGAAAAAGTATGGTTGTGTAAAATCTTACCATAACAACAGATCTCCTTCTCTTCACTGTTGCAGTATTCTTTTCCTAAGGGACCTCCTGGCAAGGACAGACCAATGTCCAGCCAACATACCAAAGTCTTTAGTCCCTCCAGACACAGCACACATATGCTACCTGCACAAGACATATGGCTTCAAGGTGAAATACAGATGCATACATTCAGTACTAAAAAAGCCCCAGGAACAACAGAATTCCCTTAGGGAACAAGGATAACTTGTGCATCCAGAAGGAGCAAAAAGAAGAAGAAAATGATGCCCTTGGCCAGGAGGGCAAGAAAGATACAGGGAAAAAGGAAGAACAGAGGGAGGAGGAGGGAGGCAGCGAATACTGCCATAGTGAAGAGAAGGACATCTACTAATATGTAAAGATTTTACACAACTGTACTATGGTCTTCCATATCACTGTTGCAGTATTCTTTACCAAAGGGAGAGTACAAGACCTCAAGAGCCTTCTACAAACCCTTGCAGGACAGCCCTGGCAAAGTCTGACCTGGTCCTGGAGATAACATTCAACTTGTAATGATTAGTGAAAGTATGGACAAAGGACCAAGTAACTGCCTCAAGGATGGAACTGGTATACAGACCCTTGAATAAAGCACCAGAGGAGGCAATTGCTCTAGTACAATGCACCTTTACGGATGAGTAAAGACATTTTCTATGAAGGAGTAACAAAAAGAAATGGCCTTAGAAATTCAGGAGGAGATGTTTTGCTTAGAGACAGCCAAATCCAAAGTCCTGGGATGAAAAGAAACAAAAAGTTGCTCAGATTTGCAAATAACTTTAGTTTTATCCAAATGACATCTGATCTGTCTATGCAAATCCAAGGTGTGAAGAACCTTCTCAATGCCAAACTGTGGAGAAGGAAAAAAGGAAGGAACATTTATAGACTGATTAAGGGATAACTCATTGTACTAATCCTTTTATGCCAAAAGTGATCAAAGACACCCTGTCTCTGTGGAAAACTAAAGAAAGAAGGAAGGAATAGCCATGAGAGCTTGACATTCAGACACTCTCTTGGCTGAAGTTACAGCCAAAAGAAGAACCTTCCAAGTATATTGTTGTAAGGAAGCTGAATAAGCAGGCTCAAAGTAGCTTGAGTCAAATTTTCAAGTACAAAACTGAGGTCCCAGGAAAGTGGAACAAGCTTCCTAGGAGGTCTGATATGAAAGATGCCTTTAAGAAATTGCAAGTCTGCAGAGAAGAAAGGACCTTGTAACCCCCTGCTTGTTGACATACCACATCATTATGGTATTGTATGTGAAAACTTTGAGAGGCCCAGGATGAAACAGAGAATGAAAAACCTGAAAACCCAGAAACAGAGCCCTCATCTCATTTATACTGATGTGAGCAGACCTCTGATGAGGAAGCCAAAGACCCTGAATCTTGAGGGGGCCACAGGAGGTACCCCACCCCTGTCTGAGGCATCTATAAAGGGCTCTAGAGTTGGAACTGGAGCTTGAAAGAGAAGCCCTGGGGTTGAGTGAAACTTGGTGAATCCACCACTGAAGCTCAAGCTTGAGACAGGGAAGGAAAGGTATCAGGAAGTCTAGTGGATGACAATGTTGGCAGCCATACTGTCTTGAGGTACCACTGAAGCTTTTTCGTATGAAGCCTCGGCAAAGGTAGCATGGGAATGGTGGAAGCTATGAACCAGAGAACCCTGAGAAATTCCCTGGCTGAGACAGACAGCAGAGGAAGAAGGGACTGGAAAAAGGCAATTAGAGAAAGAGCCTTGAGAGAAAGTAGGGATGCCAACTATTTGAATCCTGCAGCCGAGGAAAATATGATCATGGGAAAGAGTCAGAACTGGTTCCTGGAAGTTTATGGTGAACTCAAGAGTCTGTAACAGGAATTTAGTACACTTGAGAGCCTACTGCAAAGTGTTGGGGGAAGGAGCTTGACAGGGAAAAGATCTGAACTCCTTGAACCCTACAAAAAGCAATGAGAGGAGCAAGGCATTTGGTGAATACCCCTGGGGCAGTAGAGAGGCCAAAAGGCAAAGCAGAAAACTGAAAATGCAAGGAAGAGAGAAACTTGTGAAGAAAGTATCGGTGGTGATATGAAGGTAAGCATCCTTGAGATCCAGAAGGGAGCAGAGTAAAAGAAGAGGAAACAAAGTTTGCAGAGATAACATCTGAAATGAAGGGATATTGAGAAATGTGTTCAGCCGGGAAAGATCCAGAATTGGTCTCCAAGTGCTCTCCTTTCATGGGAATAGAAAAATCCTGAAGTAAAATCCTTTTCACATCTGGGAAAGAGGCACTCTTTGAATGGTGTCGAGCCAAAAGAAAATGAAGACCCTCTGGGAAGTGAGAGATCTGCTCCCAAGGAGGTTGAGGAATGCCTGAAAAGGGAGGAAGGGATTTCTAAACCATGAAGTAAGCCTGACAGATAAGAGACAGAACTCAAGAGTCTGAAGTTATCTGTGGCCAATTTGGAAGAGACAGGGACAGATGGAGGAACAAGGGAACCTGGCAGATGGCAGAAGGAAGCAAACTATCAAATAGAACCTGGCTAATTCTGGAAAGGAGGTTTCTGTGAGGCAGGAATTTGAACAGACTTAACATGAGGCACATGCCTAAAATCCTTCTTGACTTTGGGAGGAGGACGAGATTGCCTATGAAAAAAGCAGACTAGAGGGAAAATTCCTCTGAAATTTGGGAATAGAGAAATAAAAAATATGTTTCAACTCCTGCAAGGCTTTACCCTTGTCCTGCAGAGACTTGGAAAGTTCAGATGCAGCAGATCCAAAACCATTCTTATCCAAAGGAGCATCTAAACATTTGACATTAATGTCATCAGGCAAAGCCTAAAGATGAAGCCAAGAATACAGTCTAAAAACTGAACTAAAGGCAGCCTGGAGGATCAAAATCATTTTTTGAAGCAAGACAAGCAAAGGAGGAAATGTACAAGTTTGTTCAACAAAAAAGTGAGCCATCAAACAGAAGGGGATTCTCCTTCTCATTCTTCTGATAATAAAGCCCATACAGAGACTTTGCCAGTGAAACCTTGCCCAATGTTCCAATGGAAAATGCTTGACAGAAAAAAACAGAAACTGACTAAAAGAAATGAGAGCACCTTGGATTTTAACTGAAGTCTGGGGTTGTGAGACAGAGATGAACAGGAAGATGACCAGCAACACTGTAATTAGTGAATAAATGTGAGATTATAAAACATCAATCATATTTCGGAAGTATGGCTTTACAAGAAAAAGTGGCTGAGATAGACTGGACTTTTTTTTGACATTGTTAATCTTGTTGGGGGACTGAAAGGCATACAAGTATACCCTACGTTATGTCGTTAATGTTTTGAAGGATACTAAAAGGGAAAAAGGAAAAAAAAGATAAACTAAGTAAAACAATTTTTGTTCTGAACAGTATTTGTATAAAACATTTTATGATATGAACTGCATTCTATATAGTAAAGCATTTCCATTGAGTGTTGCATGTGATAAAGATACTATAGTAAACAAGTTTTTTTTTCTTTTTTTAATTTTTAGAAATGTAGGTATTACAATATAAAAAAACAGAAGACAAGCTGGACAAAACCATGTTCAAGTTAATATGCTGTAATCATGGGCTGTTGAGATGGAGCTGGGTTGTAAAGTGCATTGATTATAGCATAATATATGTAGAGTTGAGAAGTTTTCTCTTACTTTTGCATAAGTGAATGCCTGGCTTAATTCCCTTGGCTTAATCTAATAACAAGTTTCCCATATAAGCAGGTATGCTATAAAAAAAGACAACATTGTGAATGTAATGAAAAGTTTCCTTTAGCAAATAATGTTCAGTGTAAGTTAGAAGTCTGCAGCTGGGGGCAGCTGTAAATTCTGGTTTCCATGCAGACAAGCTGACTATAGGTCCAGGCAATAAATCTCGAGAGCTCTGGACATTGTTTGTTTATGGAAATGTAAAATTAAAAGAAACAGGTGGAAGCAGCTTAGTAAAAATAAACTTTGAAATTACTAGATGAGAATAAGAGATGGCAGTTCTCCTGGTATTTGAATCCATTTACTAGAACACTGCAAAAGCACTTTTTCTTAAGGTTAAAAAAAGTTAATGTTTTCTGAAAATATGCAAGCTGTTTTTCAAATCTGGGAGGGGGATAAATATAAGACAAGAACAGACAACAATTAGTGTAAGCAGGAACACAGGTGGCAACATGTGGTTTAGCAGAAATATCCATAATTTTAGGTTAGGTAATGCTTGTGGGTGCAGCTATCATTTTGGGACAACTGTTCCGATCAAGAGGGTTAAACTTTACTATTTTAAGATGTACATAGTTTTGTGTCTTTGTTTTAAGTTAATAGGTTATGGGGGTATTCTGAGGGTCTGTGCTTTTTTGAGGGTTGTCATTAAAAAAAAAAAGTCTTGTAAAATATGGCACAAGTTCAAACTGAAGGGCTGCAGTGGCCCAATGGATAAGGCATTAGCCTCCTAAGCCAGGGATTGTGGGTTTACTTCCCATCTGGAGTGACAATCTTGACAGACGTAGAGATGACAAGAAACAACTGTATAAAGGATCAACCTGCAAGACATTACTGGGTGCATGTAACAGAACAGCTGAGATATATAGCAGGTGGGAATAATAACGTCTTCTGATAACGGCTGCACTAGCCATATTATTTCAGAACATGAACTGCTTCACAGCTATACACAAAAAAGGTAAGAGTACTAAATTATATTAAGAAATGCAGAATGCAAATGGCAATGCTACAGAAGACACGTTTGGAACAACTTGAACACGTGAATTTAATAAAGAAAGGAATACAAGAATAAAGGGAAAAAGACGTACTTAACACTAGTTGCTGGAGGAGTTACAACAGTGATAGAAGAGGAAAAAAAAAGAGATAATACTGGTAGATTTGTGGTAGCAAGGGGCTACTGGCAAAGGAAGAGGATTATGCTGGCATGTATGTATATTCCACCTAAAACTGTATTATGGAGATTAAGAACATTTTGGGAGAAATAATCAGCTTTCAGCAGGGAATATTACTTATAGGAGAGGACTTGAACTTGATTTGCAACAGTGAGGATTTATCTGGGAGATCTAAAAGAGAAAATATAGCAAACATGGGTAGATTTCTGAAGAAATTTATGAAAATATTTGGTGTTAAAGATGTTACTTCAGTAAGATGAACTCAGAGAATTTACACATTATTTCCCAGGGTACAATAACTGAGCTAGATTAGGCAGAAATTATATTTCCCAGGAACATGTGCATTTAATTAAAAGCGTCCAAACACATCCAATAACTATTGCAGATCATGCACCAACAGCTAAGATAAAAAATGCAGGGTAATGAAGTAAAAATCAGACACAGGTGCTTCTCCATCTACCTGTTAAAAAGACAGGAATTTAAGAAATTGGTAGTAGAAATTATTCAAGAGGTATTGGGGAAGATAAAAATTTCTTCAGAAGTTTTTGCTACTGAGTAGGATACAATGAAAGTGTAGCTTAAAAATAGAGTAGAAATAAAAGAAAAAAATATATGGTTAAGAAGAAACAGGAAATATTTAGAGGGGCTGACAAAGGCTAAAGTATTGCAAAATAAGGGGAATCTCAGAGCAAGAAGAGGCACAACCACAGAGTGCTAAAAAGAAAATAAGGGAGCATCTGTATAACATGCATGAGCTTTGAAAGAATGTTAAGTAACTGTTTTTTGATAACTCCAGAGCACAAAAACTTTTAGCATGACAATTTAGGCAACAGAAATTAGAAAGGGTTGTTGCCAAACTTAGTGAGACTATAACAATAAAAATAACCAGAGATCCTGTAGCGGTATTGGAAATATTTTGGAAATTTTATGAAAAGTTGTATAACAGAGAAATGTGGAAATCAAGAAACAGCACAAATGGAAATGTTTATGAAAGCATACATGCTTATGTATGCTAAGGTTAAGAGGCTGATGAGGCTCAACAATTAACAGTTAACATAGGACAAGATGAGATAAAAACAGTGATATATAATCAATCTGCAGGAAAGTCTTCAGTAATAGATAGTATTCCTGTGGAAGTTTGGAAGCTAGGGAAAAAAGTGATCAAATCTAGAAGTTTTTTTTTTTTTAACAGCACTTTAAAAGGAGAGGAAGTACCAACATACTAGAAGAAAGATGCAGTGGCTGTAATACTGAAAGATGGTAAAGAATCATCAGATACAGCTTCATACAGGCCCATTTCAATTTTAAAACATGATTAGAAAATATTTATGTTCATAATAGCTAAAAGAATGTCAAAGGTGTTTGTTCCCAGAATTTATAGATGATATGGATCAATGTGGTTTCCTGGAGGGAAAGCAAACATCTGACAAAATTAATAAACCCATGATGAACCAGAGGGAAGCAGAATATAAGAAAATACCACTGTTGTTGGTGGTCTTGATGCAGCAAAAGCACTGAACAGAGTAAATTGGAATTTTACAAGTAGGGCAATGGAAGCATTTGCATTCCCTGATAAAATAATAAGGTTACTTATGAAGATATGAGGAATTGGAGGCAAAAATTAAAGTGGGAGAGTTCCTCTCTGATAATTTGTATCTGAACAGAGGAACCAGGCAGGGGTTTCCTCTTTCCCCTTTGTTACTTACGTTATATTTAGAGCCACTGGCAAAGAAAATAAGGGATTCAGAAATTCTAGGGTATAATTGGTATGGTAATTAAGAAAAGTTGGCTTTATTTGAAGACAATATTATTTTGTACCTGATACAACCAGAAAAGGACTTTTGCTTTTTTGTAAAATTTTGAGACAGTTTCAAGTCTTTTCCTGATATAACATTAATAAAGATAAAACAAAGGCTACAACTGTAAACTATGTACTCACACAAGAATTGGTTCAGAAATACTTGTACTTATGGAGACATTATAAAATTAAGTTTTAGGAGTCTGGATTAAAAAGGATTCTGTTATGGCAGCTAAGGATATGTGGGAAGAGACTAAACAAAAGATAATACGAAAAATGAGAAAATGGAAGTTTTTGTTTTTGTATATGGATAGCAAGATACAAACAGTGAAAATGTTTTTTTAGTCCTTTAGTTCTACATACACATCAGGCATACTTTTATTAACCAGAGGAGAAGTTGTGGACACAAAATCCTTCAACTCTTTATTAATTAATCTGGGAGTTGAAAAGAGCAAGGGTCAAGTGGGATAAACTGATCCTTCCAATAGAACAAGTTAGTTTACGATTACCTGATTTGAAGGGATATTTTGGAGTCAGAGAGTTAAGGCTCACATACACAACACAAGCAGAAAGCTACAATTCAAATTGGAAAAGGATGATTATAAAGCAAGGGGAACTTCAATAAATACGGAAAGAGTGGAATTTTGGACTCAGATCCTTGACAGTGACAACAGCTACACAAAATATTATATTCAAAGTAACAGAAAGAATTCTAAGAACTAAGCCAACAGGAGACTGGAGAAAGGAGATTTTGCCAGTTGGAATGACTGCAATTAGGGGTACAAAGTACAGGCAAGAGGTGGCTGGAATTTACTGGAGAAATCTGGCAATGGAACCAAGCTATTGGGAAGAAATAACTAGTGAGGGAAATGTAATATAATGGGAAGAGGCCAAGATGACATTTGAACTGCAGGCTAGAGACTGCCTTCCCTATCAGGAATTAGTATGAAAGTATATGCAAAGAAAAAGGAATAGGGGAATCCTAATTTAAAGACTTGCTCTGTTAGATTTTTTAGTTGAATCTAATACAGAAGCTGCTTTACAAAAACTGATAATTAGCAAGGCATATAAAATAGTGTGTGATAACTATAGGAATCAATCATATGAGGTTAGAAACGAATGGGAAGAGAGACTGGATAAGCAGTTCACAAGGAAGCAATAACAGAACATATGCATGGCTCCTAAACATGTAACAAAGTCTAGAAGATGTAGAGTTTTGTTAGCATAGGTATTTTTATACCATAGATGGACTCAAAAATTTTTTACCTCAGGTAGATGATAAATGTTGGAGGTGTGATCAGGAAGAAAGAGGTAAGTAGGAACATATGTATTCGGAGTGTAATGAGTTGGCGGACTTTAATAATTCCCCACAGAGTACCCTGTCAAAAATATTGAATGAGCAAATAGGTGTAACTAAGGGAATGATTTTTTGAGTTGGGATACAGGATTTGAATTGTCTGGGCATAGTAAGGTCTTGTTAAGTATAGATATGAAGGCTGCCAAAATGTGTTTACTAGAAAATGAAAATCAAAGTCTAAACCAGCTGTATTTTAAGTACTGAATATTGTAAAAAAGGTAAATAGCTGGAAATGAGATCTTTAGAAAAGAGAAGGAGAAACTTGCATTGAAATACGTGGAATTTGTGGGAACAACAAACAAAACAATGTTCAGGAGGAGTGAGGTTTGAGGGAAAGCAGGAATCGAGCAATTTATGTAGTGCTGGACAAAATAAGTATTGTTATAAAGAAAGAAAACATATACATAATGTATAATTGTGTAAATGAAAAAAATGTTAATACGGTTTATTTTCTATCAAGTCTGAATGCCCAAGTCTTAAGTGATAACTTAATAAAGATGTTAAAAAAAATAAACATTCAAATTTCTGAAGGCAAGAAGAAAGACAGTCATACAGAAAGACTAGGACATGTGTGTATAAACTTTCCACACTTTTAGTACTGCACATCCAAGGACTAAACATGGAGGTGTCTACATTTACATCCAAAACAAACAAACCCAAGCTTGGTCAAACAGTATGAAGCACTTGAGCTTCTTCACATCCAAATTACCATAGGTAAAGTCCTATACCATATCCCTGCAAGCCAAAGATCCCAGTCTGTGACTCAGGTAACCCACAACACATACTTAAATTTACTGGAGACACTCAACATTTAACCCAATGCCAAATTCATAGGCGACTTTAACCACCCCACTATAACCTGGGAATCATACAGAACCTCAAACTTGCAAGCCCAGAAATTCCTGGACTTTGTACACACACAAGTCACAGTCCATACTCCCACCAGCAGCACAAACATACTGGATCTGGTCCTCACTAACATGGGATGGGAGAACGCTGCACCCCCCCCCCAAGTATAATGTCCTCTCTGGTAAGATCAGACCATAAAATTGTCTCCTTTGAAATAAAAATAAAATGTGGGACCTCAGCTTACCATGGAAGACTTAGGATCAATTCTTAGGCAAACTACATACTATCAAGTGACCTGGAACATTTTCAAATCACTCCCCACCCCACACCAAACCTTAAGAACACTGTTGCTTATGCTTGTTTACAGAAAGAAACTCTGTAGAATCATGCCAATAGCTGCATTAAAACAGGTGTACCTACTAGGAATAAGCAAAGAACAAACTCAAAAAAGCAACCCACATTGGTGGAAACTGCATAAAAGAAGAAAATCATGACAAAATTACGAAGTGCAATGTCCAGCAAGATAAAAACTATCATCAGTCTAAATAAACAACTCAGTGGGCAAATAAAGTCTACCAAAGTCAACTCTAAGGTAAAAGTTGCCTCTCAGGCCAAGGACAACTACAAAGATTTCTTTAGTTATGTTTGCAGTCTCAAAAGCAGTACATAACAATGAACAAAACTAACTGTAAATGAAGCAGCCTACACTAAGCCAGATGATACAGCAAATGTACTGGCCAACAAATTCAGCTCCAGTTTTACTGTTTTCTCCCCTTTCCCTCAATCACCCACTCAGAAAATATCATCAAACATAACTCCTCCAAACTATCACCAGGGAATAGGTCCTCAATTGCACTCTCCAAGGCCAAGAATCCTGCATCAATGTGGCCAGACAGTATCCCAGGATGCCTCCTAAATAGCATGAAATATAACCTATCGGTATCACTGGAGTCACTATTTAACTGTAGCCTCCAGATAGGATTTGTGCCATGCAAATGCAAACCTTCAATGAACATCCCTCTGCACAAGGACAGACCATCTACAGACCCTGGAAACTACAGACCCAAAAGTCTGATTAGTCTCATATCCAAAACCATGATAAGAATTATCTTGGAAAGGATTAACTGACATAGGAAATGCTGGATACAACCTAGTTTGGTTTCATGAAGGGTAGGTCATGCCTACTCAGCCTGGTGGACTTCTTTAAGAAGGTCACGAAAGCAAAAAGTGCATACTGCCTACCTTTTCTCCTGGTCAAGGCATTTAACACAATACCCATTGTAGATAAACACAAGGAATTAGATATAAAACCTTACATCACCCACTGGACAGCGAGCTGCCTCACAAATAATACCCCAGAAGTTTACCTTTACAAAGGGGTCAGTCACTGGCAGAGTCCCTCTGGGGGTCTGTGCTGGGTCTGATGCTTTTTGATATCAACTTCTCTGAATTCAAGGCCATAGTCAATGGACTCTGTCTGGCCAAGTTTGCAGAGGACTGTAAACTAGGTGCAGTCATAGAATTCCCCCATGACACCAACATCCTCCAAAAAGGGCTGATGGAAGCAAATAACTAGTGCCAGAGCCATAGTCAAATCTCAATGCCAAGAAATGCAAACTAGCATCCTTTGGGAAATTGGCTCCTCCTAGAAATTACCACACTGACAGCACACCCCATAACAATAGGCCCAGTAGTCAGATTTGGGGACGCATAAGTAAAGTAACCGGAACTTTAAGCATCATGTGTATGCAGTAGTATGGAAATCATTCTAAGTAAGAAAACTTATAGGCAAGGGTGTGGCATCTAGGTCCAGGGAAGTCATCATTCCACCGCATTTGTCCTTCATTAGACCAATCATTGATACAATGCCGCTCCTTGGTATGTACCTGACCAGGAACATGCAGCAACTGGAATGAACATAGATGTTCCTCACCAAAAGATTACAGTGCATAAAGAACATATTCTACATGGATCACTTAAAAGCCTTATCTGTCTTTTACAAACAGTTGAGAAGAGATCTATGCCTGACATAAAAGGCATCCTTGTATCTGGCTCTAATGGACCTTCTGCATATTCGTAAGGAAAACAGCATCAGAATTACCTGATCTAGGACTTAAATTTTGCTTGCGACATAAACAGAGCATGTTGTGGGATCAGGTATGTGTCTCAGTCTCTGAAACAGGCTTCCTATCCATGTGAAGAAGAGTTCTTCCCTAGCCCAATTTAACCGTAACTTGGACCAATGGATGGGGAACTGGAAATTCATCCCCGTGTCTGGCACCTATGTCTCTAATGGACACAGACAGCCTGCAAACGCTTGAACTCCCAAGCCCTAGTCAACAACCTCAGGTTACCAAAATTTGTCAGATACATAGCTAGGCTTAAAAAGGCCCCTGTGGTTGTTAGCCTAGTATAAACCCATAATCTTATCAAAAAGCTATCATTTAATATTTTCTACAAAAGCTTGCAATTTGGGACTTCATTTTTAAATCGTCTTTTAATTTATATTCAAAGCATGGTTGTAATTTCATCCAAAATTTTAGAAACCTGTGCAAGACTAGGACACAGATGCAACTGGATCCACCCATCCGCACCACACAGGTGATACTACTAACATCCTCAACCCTTTATAAATAGGACTTGAAAGAAGTTGTGAAAGTAGATATATTTATTTTATTTTATTTACTATTTGGTAACCAGGTAGGCAGACTGGTCCAGGGGCCCTTTTCAACTGCAGCCCATGCAAATGATAATGCTGTTTTAGCTCATATATGGTCACTGTCCGAGATGGTATAAGGAAAAGAGTGGCAAGAATAACAATTACACCACCATTATCTTTCTAGCAAATTCAAAAGACAGTAAGTTCATATGTACGTAACTCCAGCTTAGGTTTACTCACCTGTTCACTATACAAAACCTGGACATTTTTGATTACACGGCAGTGCTTCTGGAGAATAGCTACAGCTTGTGCAAATGGCATACCTGCGAAACAAAGACAACAGCTTGTCATCACTGCTGATATGCTCAAGCACAGCATTTCAAAACAAAATCTTCTTATTAAAAACATCAAGCAAAGAATATTTATGCATAACAGTAAGGCTTCAGTCATAGCTACAGCTTGTGCAAATGGCATACCTGCGAAACAAAGACAACAGCTTGTCATCACTGCTCATATGCTCAAGCACAGCATTTCAAACCAAATTCTTCTTATTAAAAACATCAAGCAAATAATATTTATGCATAACAGTACTGATTCAGTCACTGTGGTGGTGGTGCTGCGGTAGCGTTGTCACCTCACAGTTAGACGTTGCCTGTTCGATTCTCAGTTAGAGCGTCTTCTGTGTGTCGACATGCATGAATGGGCGTTCCTTCGTTGAAGGTTGTGCGTTAGGCCCGGCAAGCCAGCACGTAAAAATCTACTGCCAATCATTAGCGGACCGGAGTTCCGCTGTGGCGACCCCTAACCGGGAAAAGCCGAAAGACACAAACAAACAGTACGAATTCAGCACACACAAAACATATTCCAGGTACAAGCCTAGTCTCAAAACCTCATGTATGAGAAAATGCTCTGATTTACTTATTGCCATATTACTGACTGTGAAACAACTGTTTTGTTTACCTGTAAATAAACATTGTAAAACAAGAATTGTGCCTTACACACAAAAACTACCCTGCTGCAAGACTGCCTTCTACTTAGCATTTTCTCTTCAGTATCACAATAAAACTGTTCATGACTACTGCACAATTCAATATAGCACAATGTGTATGTAAAGCTAAGAATGGTACCATTTTTGCTCTCTCTCTAAAAAAAACATTCTACATCAACATATGTGTGTGTGTGTGTGTGTGTGTGTGTGTGTGTGTGTGTGTACATATATATATATATATATATATATATATATATATATATATATATATATATATAAAATGCTTTAATCAGTTATCTAACTAACATTTTTCCTCAAGAACACGAAGGTTAGAAACCCACAACACCCCTCCAAAAAGGACTGCATACTCCCCCACACACACAAAAAAAATTGTAGCAGACTACACTCAAAGCATTAGTTAAACTGGGATTCAGATGAGGAAATGGGACCTTTTACAAAAAATGTTTTAAAATACTTTTATTTACTTAAGATTTGATGACCAGGAAATTCCGACTAGGACAGATCCTATTTTCAGCAGAGGCCCAGGGAGAAATGCTCCAAACAAGTCTTTGGAATGTGTGAGGAATGCCATGCGAATGCAGAAAGCACATGCAGACTCCACACAGAAGGTACCCCAGCTGAGAATAGAACCAGAGAACTTCTTGCTATGAGGCGACAACATTAACCGCTGCACCATTGCACTGCAAGATTTGAGCAAATCTTTAAACTGCACTGTCTGCTTCTACGCAGTCTGGTACACCAGGCCTTAATGAGAAGAACATTCAAAAGCAGCAAGTGTCATCAGAACTGCTCAAAGAACGTGAGTTTTTACTTATATATATATATATGTATAAAACAATCAAAGGAAATACCTCTAAATTACATAAATTCATAGCACAAGTAACTGGCCCTTGGTTACAGAACACAGAAGAAAAGTTCCAGTTTGCAACCATGGTTGGAATAGCATATTGGTCCTAATGAGCTAGCTAAGAAAGGAAGAGACAAGCAACCACTTCCTTGTAGGGAAAAATGTGGATGCTCTTGTTGAATGCTTGGCCCTGGTGTAGACCAGTGAATGGGATATGGGTCAAGAACAATGTACACTGCACAAAGAAGCCCTGGGATATGCAGAGAAGTGAAAAAATATGTCCTGTGGCTGGCATATGTGTCTCACTCCAAGCTGCTTTTCCTAGACATCTCTAGTCACTGCTTCATACTGTCACTCACAGACAAAGCCACCTCACCTCCCTCCTCATGACAGGATGAGCATGCTCACACATAAGCACATTTTATATACATACACACGCATATATATAAATATATATATATATATATATATATATATATATATATATATATATATATATATATATATATATATATATATATATAGATATACACTATTATATAGTACATTATCTATGTATCCATATACACACACGCACACACAAGATTTGGCTGTAAAGCATACGCTGGGCAATATCAAGGGTGGTGTGAGGATAAAATTAGGAATGACTGATCCCTTAAAAAATGACTAAATAAATACAATTCTACAAGGAGAGAATCTGTTGAAATACTACTATAACCAGTTTGTATTGTGGGAGCAGCACCTAATTTATAAGGCTCTGTGAAAATATGAATTTCAAACACTGACTTCCATTACTGACATTCCAAACAAAAATAACTCAATTTGGCTTCTACTTTGGTTAAATCGGCTCCCACTTCCTGAAAAGAGGTTTAGTACAGTTATGTAAACACTCAACATAACAGCTCATGTGCAGTTTAAGTTTCTGCCATCTTCACATTGGGACACAAGTCCTACCAACGGCTTGCCACCTGTCTACAGACTTTTCCAAACTACACCACTCCCCCTTGACAGCCATCAGTTGCCTGTACAAACCACCTGCCAAGTTCCCTACAACAGTTTCCGTCAGCCAGACCAGAGGAAGAGTATAAGGACAGAATTTCAGAGACAAGGCCAACAAACAAACATGACAATAAACTACTACAGAAGAGAAATTATTTAATTTGAACTACCAGCACAAATCAGTAGACTGTACATATAGATAAAGCCTCCGCTATCAGTTCCGCCATGTGCATCTAAAAGGATTATGTTTCTCTCAAATCATTACCTTTAAAAATGCACCAGGCAACACTGATAAATTTGCAATAATGCCTAACAGGATGCTATATGCATCTGTTGTTGGCCTGGCATAAAAATATGCAATAATGCTTAACAGTGGTACTGGTAGGCCTCACACTGCAGGAGAAGAATATCCCCACCCCTATAAGACCCATTAATTCTTCAGATGACCCAACTCAATAAAAATGGCTACATTTGACAATCAGCCTCTGTTTGGTTTTTGTGGACTTTTTAATGTATGGTTTTATAATATTTTTTATATATTATTCCAAATGCCTGCCAACCATCACCCCCCCCCCCCATACTTCAGCAATCCCAATACATTACTAATGGATGACAGTCAACTGCATGAGCCATAATTCATACAGTAGTCAGGGGTTTTGATGGTACAACTCTAACACTGAGTCCTGGAAAGGGAAAAGTGCAACCCACCAACAGCACCACCAAATCATTCCAAGGGCCATTCACCTTCCCTGTGCCAGTGCAAGCTTCTGTACCCACCATGCACTGCCAGACAGCAGCTTGTTGAGCCAAATGTAAGCCCCCAAATTGCATTTGCATATGCCTACTCCACTCTCAACCCAGGACAGACACACCCATCTTTCCATGCCAACTACAACAGACACACGAACCAACAAGTAAGCACACGACATCTGGGTTACAGTCACAGCTCTATTCTTCTACAACAATGTAGCTGGCCATGCTTTTTGACATTTAAAGGACATTATTTGTAAAGGATCATTTTATGCATTTCTTGGTGTGTGTCTCCCCCCCCCAGGAAAAGCAGACCTTTTCCTAGATTTGTGAATTATGCATGATACAGCTCCTGTCAGGTGGTTGTTAGTGAGTTTTACCAATGACTACTATAAAAAGACTGAGCCATTAAGCAAAACCCCATCTGCTTGAGTTGTTGGTAGCTCATGTGGACCTAAATGATCCCATGATACCTATGGAAAAGGCTAGCGGTCCTACTATATTTATATACAAAAATAACTCTTAGTTACAAAATTTTGACAAATATTTACAAGTGTACAAACACATATAAATATGTTTACACAATCATACTAAATTTTCATCCCTGTTAGAACCCCCGCTTTTTTTCCATAACCACCTCTGCTTTTACTTAATATTGTTGCTAAAATCCATTTATCATTAAACATAATTTCATTTATCCACAAGTCTACGACGAAGGGAGAAAATAAACGGTGGTGTACACTAATTCCGTGCCTCTTGTTCTCAGTCCTTAAGTTCCGGTTTTTATGGTTAGTTGTTATATTCTGGAAGTTCAAGTCTGTTTTTGTGATATAATTTAAATTTATTCTGTCATTCCATATAACATAAAATAGCTTTTTATCTAATCTTACAACATATCATTTATTATTATTCTTATAATATCCATATTTACTCATATTCATGTTTGATGTATCCACTTATTTTATATCTTCAAATAATCTTCTTTACATAGTTTCCCCATAACTTTTTTTTACTGTATTAAATTTCAAAAAACACTCATTTCCGTAGTTTCTTCTTCTTGTCAATGTAAACATATTACATCACTTTTCTTCTTATATGGCATATTTCCTTACGTTTTACTGGCAATTTATCTATTACCAGTGTCCACAAAAAAAAATCTGACATTCTACTTTCTGATTACACCATTGGCTTCTTATTTTTATAGCTTTAGGAGGTTAGGTTCCTCAACACTCTAGCCAAATTTCCCCTAATAGTATAAATACCACCTTAGGTCTCCTCTGAAAAGTGGCTACTAGCCTAGTGGGACAAACCTGGTCAACAAAGAAGCAATAAAAATAAAAAATAAAATGAAATAAAATAAAATATAAAAAAAACTTTCTTTAATAAAACATTTGTCAGGATTTTGATTATTATAAATGTTTGTCTTACAATGCATATGTGTATGTGGATATACATAATCTATAAAGCATTCCAAAAGGTATACAGACAGCAATGTTTAGCACACAGTCTAAAAAAATAGCACACACTTTAACAAAGGACATAGCAATGAAAAAGTAGAGTGCACTATTTAATTAAAAAAAAGTACACGCTACAGCAAACACAGTGCTGCTAGCGAGGACATACTGGTAAAATTAAATACTCCACAGAAGTACACCAAACACAAACTGATAAATTCTGTGGTACCAAGAACAACTTGTTCTAATAAATTTTGACTATGGAATACTGTTGCCTCCTTCTTGGTACCACAGAATTTATCAGTTTTTGTTACTATTGGAGAGGAGCTGTGACATGAAGCAAAAATGCCCACTAAGACAAACACTGTACTTTTGAATTAAAAAATAAAGATGGGACACACATTGTTTGCAATCCAGCACTACTGTGTGCTGACAAGCCATATTCTGAGATGTGTGATAAGAGAAGTGGAGACCTGAATGGAGCAGTGACACTTTGAATTGCATTCATAGCAATGGAGAAGTACCTCTCACAGCTGAAACAGGTAGCTGGAAGAAGTGTGAATGGTGATACCCAAGCACTGTTTTTCTGATTGCATATTTGACACACTAAAAGGGTTTTACACTTAAAAATTGCTTGTCAACACTGAAACTGCCGGGTAGTGGTATAGCTTATTCAGTCCTGTACAATTAAAGTCGGTGTATGATTTTATCAACTGAATCATGAACTACATATGCTTATTAATGATTAACCTTAACAGCAGCATTAGTAGAGTGGGATAATTCTACTTTGTAAACGGTCTGATTTGCTTAGCATTCTTTTTAAATCACACTTTATGCATTATTCTACTCAAGTTTGAGAAATTTCTAGGGAAGAATGCTAAGCAGTCTTAAAGACCATGGTAAAGTGCCACAAATAGTGCCAACATCTTACCAAGCATACTAATTAAATTCAGGTCCAAACTCATACAGCCAGAACACAGTGCATAGCACATCATCAGTACTATCTGCACTACGTTAATTGCCTCACATGACTATTTACATCACTACTCTATTGGTTCTCGCTACATTTCTACTTCCTGTAAATATAAACATAGCTTCTCTTTCCCCTTGCTCACTGTCATCTCACAACTTTACCTTTCTCAGTCCCTTTGTCTCGCTGGACTACATGTCTTTACCATTAATTATCTATTGCTTTCTCCTCTAAACACTTTGTATTATTCGCTATAACTTCCAAGGCTAATCCAGCTTTTCACACTTTTCTTGCTTCTTCTCTGATCCTTCTTTTCCACTTGCAAAATGTATACCTCACAATGATGCAAGTTCGTACAAAGTACATCTCTTTTCTGCGACTAATGTATATTACCCTTTTGTTCCACTGTTAGTTTTAATTATTAAATTTTTGACGTAGTTATTTTTAATGTAATCTGGGCTGAGTCTGCAAGTGGTCATGCTCTGATCGGTGCTCTATACAAGTGTAAAATAAACTATATCCTCCTCAGGCAGCAAGTTCACTCAAATGGACCATCATTACAGGACTTCAATGTCATGTTTTTCTTCTCTCTCAAGCCTCAGTATAAACAGAGTTAGGAGATTTGGAAGTTCTAGCCATTTGAATTGTTTCAGAGCAATGCAGTTATGGGTTTTCTAGGGCAAGTTGGTGGCAAATTTGGTTACCTTGTGGTAACATGACTAGAGTTCAAGTAATTTTTTTTTAAGGTTAGTGAATACAGGGGATGCATTACAGTAAAGGGGATAGTAAGTGGGTTCTGGCAATTGCCTGTCTGGATGTGTTTGTAAAGTAGGGCTAAGTTCTGTAAAGAGTGCCTAGTATAATGTGGACTTTTTTTGTCTTGTGATATGTGCTTGTCAAATTTTAACTTATCTATAGTGATTCCTAGTAGTTTGGTTTCTAGAGAAATTATTATTTAGGTGTGATTGGCAGAGGTGATTGAAAAGTCTTGTTGGGGAGTAGTTTTGTGGTAGTTGTTGGGAAACAGCATTAACTTGGTTTTATTGGGATTTAGAATGAGCTGGTATTTGTCTAGGAATGATTCTATATTAGAGAAGGACTTTTGAGTAACTTCTTGTAGTTTTGGTAGGGTAGGAGTTGTGTAAATGACAGTAGTGTCATCTGTATACTGTATAATGGTAGCCTGGTTAGTTGCTGTACAGAGATTGTTGGCGAGTACTGAGAAGAGTAGGGGACTAAATACTGAGCCTTGGGGGACACCTACTGTTATGGGTGTTAGTGATGAAAGATCATTGCCCCATTTCACTGCTTGATGGCAGTCAGAAAGATAGTTTTGGAACCAGGAGAGAGGGTCATTTGATAAGATGAGAGATGCCAGTTCTTGTAGGAGCTGTTCATGGGACACTGTATAAAATGTTTTTGACATATCTTGAAATATTTATGATACCATTTAGACACTGTCTTTTTGTTGGTTGACTGTATTAGTAAAATTGAGCAGGGCACTGGAGCTAGTGTGTCCTGGCCAAAATTCATGTTGAGCATTGCTGAGGAGTTTGTTAGTCTGTAAGTGTTGCATTAATTGAGTGTGGACACATTTTTCTAGTATTTTAGACAGAGGGGAAGTATGGACATTGGTCTATAGTTGAAGAGTTCCAGAGAGGGTCCTCTTTGTGAAGCGGGATTACATATGAAATTTTCCAGATTTTAGGTATGTAATGTTTGTAGACAGATCGAATGATAAATATTGATACAGGGAAGCAGACGACCTCTGCAGCTAATTTGAGGTAGTCATTTGGTAGTTTGCCAGCTGCTAGAGTAGTGGGTTTTAGTTTGCTTAGTAAGTTCTTTGTTTTACCTATTTGAATAGGTTGTAGGCAGAGTTTGTTAGGTGAGCTTGAGCTTGTGGGAAGTGTGATTTGTTTTGCTTATAGCAATTTTTGATTTCAATGAGAGAGGATGGAATTTATAAAGAATGTGTTAAACTGGGAAGCTATACTTTGTTCTGATGTTTTGATCTTTGGGGTTGGGGTGGATGAATGACCTGGGTGTGTTGGCTGTTTGATACAATGCCAAAGTTTTTGGGAATTATTATGATGCTTTTCCTACATGTTAATATAGTACTGTTTTGTCTGATTTGATTTTCTTTTTGCAGACATTTCTTAGGTGGCGGTATCTGTCAAGGGAATCTTTGGATCTGTTGGGACTGATGTAGGAATCAGAGTTTCTCTCTTTGTTTTAATAGTTATTTGGCTACTTTTGAAACCCATTTACAGTAATTTGATGTGGTTCTTATGTGTCTTATTGGGGTCAGTGTGTTTAGTATATTTAGGAATCTGTTGTTGAAATATTCAACAGCTTCATCAATGGGGGGTATTTTAATGAGGACCAGATGCAATTTTGGAGTAATGGTTTAAAGGTATCTATGGAGAAATGTTTTGTGTTGTGTATTTGTTTGTATGATGTATGTATAGTGGGAGAGTTGTGTTGCCTTAAGCAGTAAGTGATATGGTGGTCATTTAGGCTGTCAGAAAGACAGCCTGAGTGATGCATTAGGGAGGGTTTATTAGTTAGTGTCCAGTCCAGTATGGATTGTTTGTTGCTGCTCCTGTTAATTCTAGTGGGTGTTTATGTAATTGGAGAGGTTTTCTGAGGAGAAGGATTTCCAGTCAGTCTTAAAGTCTCCTACGATTACAGTTTCTTGACTATATGTAGCTGAAGCCCATGAACCTAGGCTCTCAATGATGGAGGGGCTACAGTTTGGTGGGATGTAGACTGCTAGCAAGATTATGTGTTTACTATCGTTGATTTTTAGTCAGGTAGCCAGTCGTTCAGTTTTGTCTAGGTCTGGAATGGTAATATTAAATTTCTCAATGTGGAATGAGTCTTTGCACAAAACTGCAACTCCACCACCTCGTTTGGAGGTCCTATCTTGCCTTATAATGTTGCAGAAAAATAAGCAAACGATATAATATACAGAGTTGTACAGTCATTGCGTGGCCCAGTCACACACTTTATAAAGAGAGAGGCAGATACCTTCTAAGAGAGATCCAAAGCAAAACTTTGAGGAAGGAATTAAATATTTTTGCAGTATTGCCTTTCCAAGACATGAACTACATGGCAATCCATTGTAATTCAGTGCCAAAGACATATAACCTAATCAGAAAATACACCAAGAAAGCAAAATACATATGTAATTTACACTCAATTTATTGAAATAAAAATGACCCTAGAAAAGAGAGAACATGCCACTCATTTGTTTACTGCAGCATCTAATATACCACCTCGGCTACAAGCAGTAGAAACAAACTCCATTATAAAATGTTTACACAATAACAGAAAATCATCTGTATTGAAAGAGGTATGCAAGCGGAAAAGCATAACAAACTTTCTAGGGACCTGGATCCCTACAGTTTAAAACTGGGTGTCACTCAAGATCAATGAAAAGAAAGGCCTCTGAAACCTAAATTAGGACCCAACGAAAAGCCAAATCCTAAAGTTGTCCAATTACATCTGATGTAGACAAAGACAAAGCCTTGTAAGCAACAATGATTTCAGCAAGGCAGAAGTATTTAGGAGGTAGAATATGATGAGATAATAATCTGTTCAAACGTATGCCAAACAAAGAACTCCTGGTTAGTGACTAAAAAATTATTAAAAGCCATAACCCAGCCTACTTACAGGGTTTCTTTCTGGAGTGACTTAAAACATTTGAAAAATAAAACAAGTGACAAAATACCTAATCTTCTTGCATAAGCTGGGTATCACCTGAGCAGGTGATGAACTGGAGAGGATCAAAGAAGAAAGACATGCAAACAGAGAAAGACATTCTAATCCCCAGACCTGCTCAGCACGTGAAGTGACAGCCAACAGGGAAATGACAATCACAGGTTCATAGGTTAAGTACAAAGCTAGCTACCCTTGCAGACAATTTTAAGCCTAGCCAACTCCCCCTTTGTTGTCTGAATTATCTATTCTGTTTAGTTACAGCCTGGCCTTACCCATTCCATAGTCAATAATTACATATTAACCCTAGTGAGAATAACTGAGATCATACCATAGATAATTTGAGGGGACCCCTGTGTAGGGATAAAGCATTTAGGAGTTGCCTCTGTCCATTATTAGTACAGGGGAAGTCCTGGGATAAATTTACTAATACCCATCCGTAGATCCAAGTTGTGCTTGAACATGGACAGGGATGAGCTGTGTTTTACATTGTGCTCAAAAATGGAAAGGGATGAGTCTGTTCCAGAGGAGTGGTAGCCTCTGCAAGATAAATCTGTCCCTCCAAACCAATTTGTTAATATTAAAGAAGAGGTTTAGATCACTAGACTAAACATTTTTGATGTCACTGAACTGGCTGACGTGCACTAGGTCCATCACTACTAGGTTGGAGAATGCCTGACACGGGTTAATTCTTAGCTGTCTGTTTGGATGCTGAGTATAGTGAGATGGCTTTAAGTCTGTCCATGTAGGACATACTGTTTAAGCCTTATAACTTTTTAATAAGTTATCTCTGTGTGTTTTCCAGTTGTTGCACGTTTCTGGACAGATGCATGCCAAAGGAGGCATTATATTCAACAAATGGCATAACGTGGGATGAGTAAAGGGGAACAATGACATCTCTAGATCTAGACACACTCCATTTGTTTATTAGCTGTGTACTATAGAAGGACTTTCTTACGACAATGAACACATGCTGATTTTAAGTTAGGTCAACGTCAACATAACAGCCCAAATAACTGGATTAACTCTTAAGAGTCATACTGTCAATGTGGTAGTATCCCTGGATAGATGGCTTCACACAGAATACAATAATGCATTTTATGGTACTTAGGTTTCAGTCCATGATTTTGTCACCTATTATTTGTTTAGGACAAGCCTTCCTGCAGAATGACCAAGTCATTCTGA
>NC_056742.1:243450677-243470902 GCF_019279795.1 Protopterus annectens
TCTAACTTTAGAATGGGTAAAGCCTGTGAGTGCAGCTGTTTACCTGGCATCTACCCATATATGTAGGGGTCCTTTTCCTTTTTGGAAAATGTACATAATTGTGTGCGTTTGCTTTGCGTTAAAAGGAGACTGGGGGTAACAATGAAACTGTACACAGTCATTTGTTTTTTGAAGTTTTTTACTGAAAAAAATATGACATAGGTCCAGATACATGAAGATGCAAATGTATACATGATCAGTTTGGCGAACATTACCATGTGCATCTAAGGTGCAACATGTCGTGTAGAATATATGAAAGCAATACCACCTTATCAGAATGACTGCCTTATCAATCAAATCAGAGAATGTGAATGGTATTCTAAGCATGAAAAAGAAGCAGAGAGTACTGAGTTATATTAAAAGTGTAAGACCGAAATAACAATGTTACAAGAGAGACATATATAAATGATCATGTGAGCTTGGCAAAGAAAGAATTTCAGAATGGTTCAGCAGAGTATCAGGGACAAAGGAAAAAGGCGGGTAATGATTGCAAGAGGGGTTCCAACAGTGATAGTGGGAGAAGAAAGACAACAATGGTATATCTGTGGTAATAAGCAGTTGCTGGAAGGGATGGAGGATTACACTGGCATGTAATTACATTCCTCTAACTGCTATTTAAGAAGTTAGGAGAATTATGGAAGAGGTAATTAGCTTCCAGCAGGGATTATTATTAATGGGTCGGGATTGGAATCTGATAAATGACAGTGAAGCTGTATAAGGAATGCCTTTAATAGGGAAAGTATAAAAAGACGATATATTTCTGAAAAAGTATACAAGAATACTTACAATAGAATATGTGAAATTACTAGCAGGAACCCAGACAAAATTGAAAGAGAAATTAAAATTCACAGGAGCATGGACATTTAACTGAAAGTTTTAAAATACATGCAATAAATATTTCAGACCATGCAACAAATAAAGCCCAAATAAAGATGGAGGGTGATCAAATAAAAATGAAACACTGCTGCTTCCCTACTTACCTATTAAAAAGAGGGGGCTTTAAGGCAAGATGAGTGGAAATTATTCAACAGTTGCTATGTGATAATATCAACAAGATACGGTAGTCTTCTAAAGTAGCTCATCATAGGGTAAACAATTCTTCAATCTGTCCTCTAATACCATATGGAAGAAACCTCAAACTCAATCTAATGGTAATCAGAAAAAAAGGTTCCATACTGGTGGGATGATAACCTTTGTAACTATACAAGAAAAAAAAAGACTATCAAAAATATAAGAATTATCCATCTTACTCTGGGGAAAAAGAAGGTTAGTCAATTAAATGAGTATTTCTTCTACATAAGTATAAAAATTAAACTTTGAAAGTAAAACAGCATCCATTCATCTACATCCATCCAGAACCCCTTTTTCCCATTTTTGCACATGCAGTCAGGGTGTCATTACACCAATGACAATCATCTAGAGCCAAGGTTTACACCGCCAGGTGGCTAGCCCTGCACAATACTTCTTCCACACTACGCACTCACACCTATGGCCAATTTAGAGTGTCTAATCCACCGAATGCATGTCTTTGGAATGTGGGAGGAAACCGGAGCACCTGGAGGAAACCCACATGAATACAAGGAGGACATGTAGACTCCACACGGAAGGCACCCCAGGTGAGAATTAAACTGGAGAACCTCTTGCTGTGAGGCGAAAATGCTATCCACGGTGCCATTAAAATAGCATCTTCTTCAAATAACAAACTACTCTTTAAATATGTTAACCCTTTAACCAAAAACACTAATTTAATTACTTATAAGCCTTACAAACACAAGCTGCAGGGTTTGAGTCTCACAAGGGATAATTGGCTAGGCTTAAAATGGCCTAGCAAGGGCAGTTAGCTTAGTAATAAACTATAATTCTTTGAAAGGCAAAACAGTAATAAACCCAAAGGTGGTGGCTAGTTTAACGCATATGTTTCTAATATTGAAAATTCCAAGAATCACTTGTTTCACCAATTTACAAAAAAAGGTAGCAAAAAGACATTTTCGGTTACAGACCTAAAAGCTTAACTTCCATTCTTTGCAAAAGTTGCAAAAGATGCATGATAGATCTTGTGTCTAACCCAATTTATCACAATGTCACTACTGAGAACATGGCTTCTGTCAAGTTAAATCTACTTTATTCTGATAGAATTTTATGATCATGTCAGCACACCAAGCCTTTGGAGCAGGGATTATTTGTTAGGTTTTGCCTTTTTGGACCTAGAAAAAGACTTTCACACTATTTCATAATTCCATTTACATGGCACTCAGATTTCACAATTACAACCCATACTTAATAAATGGGGTTAACTAACTGTACTAATGGTCTAACTCAATGGGTCTCTTTGCATAGCATATATTCTGAAATTTTTGCCTAGTTTTTCTGGTGTACCTCACGGTTCTGTCCTTGGTCAGCAATTTTTCAACTTACTTTATTCAACCTGAACAATAAACAAGCGCTACTGGATTTCAAACTATGCGTAAGACCTCAAAATCAGTTTCATTTCTAATAACTATTCAACAATTGGAGCCCTCTTAAATGAGTTTTCAATTTCGGCTGCAAGAACAGATTTATGATTTACCCAGAGTAAACGCCAAATTGTCTATTTTGGTTTGCTATTAACAAATCTGAACAGACTCTTATGGGGATTCTCTACATGAAGTAGGTGAGTATACAGACTTTGGAATTTTAATATATTTTAAACTCTCCTTCACAAGACATTTTACCTCCACTAGAAATAGACTACTCAGTACTATAGTACTAATCTATAAAGTTATCACTTTAAGAAATGAGTACAACATACTACAATTGTATAAAGTCACATATTCATCCTATCTTAGGATACAGTAGCAGTTTCTGCATTTACTCTGGGTCAGATCTTCAAAACCTGGAATCAGTTCAAAGAAAATATACTAAAGAAATTCTCTCAATACAAAACACATTACTTATCATGACAGCTTTGTCACTTAACCTATTTTCTCATCACTACAAAGATAAGAGAAAAGCAATAATTGCCTATGAGATATACAAAGGTGACTTTATACCAGTCTTACTTGAAGTAACTTTATAATCCAAATATTCAGACTCATAGGTATAACAATAATATCAACTTCTGCATATCTCATAGAGACAGAAACATTAGAAGTAAATTTATAACACAAATTATTCCAAGGATGTCAAACAAATTACCCCTTGATATTAGGTTAACATCAAACATCTCCTCCTTTAAGATTAAATATGACATCTGGACGGGAAAGCTGTATATTATGTTAACTTTAATGAATCCGTCTTCCTCAATAGCCTTCGGGTTAGAACACTGCACTTTCAAACTATGAAAAACTAAAAGAATATACAAATTTCTTCTGAAAGGACTTCTGAGGAGTTGGCCAAAGTGAAACTTGAATTTAAAAATAAAGTAGAAATGACAGAAAGATATTGGTGATTGAAATTAGTAATAAATAATAATAATACAGGGATTATCAAAAGCTAAAGTATTGCAGATGAAAGGGAATCTTACAGAACAAGAGCAGCAGCAGCTGAGTGCTAAAAAGAGAAGTACTGTAGTATTTAGATAATGTGCATCAGTTTAGAAAGGTCACTCTTAAGTATGTATTTTTGATACCAACTCCAAAGCACAAAAAAGTACAGTTGTGTACCTACCATAAATGTAGATGTTCGAGTGTATTCACTGTTGCAGTCATTACACTTGGGTTATCCTGCTGGCAGGCTACCCGCAGTCGGCCTGAATTCCAAAGTCCTGGCCCGGCGTCAGTTGCTGTCGCCTCTTCCATGACGTCAGTGCACCAGGGGTATAAAAGATGCAGCCGACGCCATTTTCTTCAGTTTTTCTTGCCCCAGATGTCAGGTGCCCCCAAAAGAGTACGCTAAAAAATTCTGATCATAAAAAAGCATGCACATAAACTTCATCTACAAGCAAATACACCACATAGGTTGTATAGAATAGAGAAGTACAGATAAGTCCTAGCAATGAAAGGGGGATGGTGGGACGGTAACCTGGACTGCAACAGTGAATACACTCGAACATCTACATTTATGGTAGGTACATAACTGTACTATGTTCATCGTGTTTCACTGTTGCAGTCATTACACTTGGGTTGAATCCCAAAGCTGAGGTTGGGTGGCTGGGCCTAAATAGAATTAGGAGTGGCTATGAGGCCCTGCAGAACTACAGTGGCAAAGCCTGCTCTGGAGTTAGAGTAAAGAGGTAAGTGGTAGTGCTTTGTGAAAGTGTGCACTGAAGTCCAGGTTGCAGCCTCCAAAATGTCCTTGGTTGGTACTCCTCTGAGGAAGGCTGCTGAAATGGCTGCTGTTCTGGTAGAATGTGGCCTAATGCCCTTAGGCACTGATTTGCCATGTTGTGAATAGCAGAAACGAATGCAGTGGCCTATCCATTTTGAAATAGTCTGTTTTGAAATAGCTTTCCCTTGCGATCCTGCAGCATATGCCACTAAGAGTTGCTCAGTCTTTCTGAAAGCTTTAGTCTTGTCCAAGTAAAATCGTAGCTGTCTGTGTATGTCCAAAGAATACAGAAGTCTCTCCCCCTTATTCTGTGGGTTTGGATAAAAGGTAGGCAAATGTATGGTTTGGTCAAGGGCCACACTGGACACTACCTTAGGCATAAATGTTGGGTTTGTCCTTAGAGAAACCCTGTCCGGATGGAAAATAATAAAAGGTTTCACAGCCATTAGTGTCTGTAATGCTGAGACTCTTCTTGCTGAAGTTATTGCTAGAAGAAGAGCTGTTTTCCATAAGTATTTTATCTCAGCTGTATTGGCTGGCGCAAAAGGAGGCAGTGTGAGTTTTTTCAAGACAAAATTGAGGTCCCATACAGGTACTGGAGCTCTCCTTGGAGGTCTTATGTTTTTGGCCCCTCTGAGATACTGCCTTAGCAGTGGATGAGAGAAAATAGGTGGGTCCGTATTGTAATGAGCTGAAATGGCAGATGCATGGATCTTAATTGATGAGAAGGATAGGCCTTTGTCCAGCATCTCAGTTAGGTATTGTAAAATCTGAGGAATATTTGGAACAAGCGTGTCAATTCCTTGTGCCTGGTTCCAAGCACAGAATTTCTTCTATTTTTCTGCATAAGATTTTCTGGTGCTGGGCCTCCTGGCCTCCAAAAAAACATCCATAACTGCTTTAGAGAGAGGTGTGTTCTGAATGGTTACATTATCCACCATGCAGCCAGACTTAGAGTTCTAAGTTGGCTGTGTAGGATCTGATTTGTTTTGTTGGGTCAGCAAATGAGGAATTTGAGGTAATGTCCAGGCTGGGCCTTGAGACAAGCTCTTTAGGATTGGGTACCAGTGCTGGCGTGGCCAGTCTGAGGCAATCAGGATCATTTTTGGCTTCTCTTGTCTGACCTTTAGGAGTACCTTGGGGAGGAGAGGCAGAGGAGGGAAGGCATACACTGAGAGGGCTTTCCAGCTGAATGAAAGGGCGTCCACTTTCCATGCTTGTTCGTGATAAGTCCGAGTGCAGAATCTTTGTAGCTGGCAGTTGTGAGGGGAGGCAAATAGATCCATGTCTGGGCATCCCCATTTCCTTGTTATCATTCTGAAGATTTGTGGATCTAGTTTCCACTCATGAGGATCCATGAGGTTTCTGCTTAGTTCATCTGCCACGGTATTTGTCCTTCTTGGCAGGAATTGTGCTTGCAGGTGTACTTGATAAGTCAGTGCTGTGTTCCACAAAGTCATGGCTTGTCTGCAGAGGATGTAGGAATGTGTGCCTCCTTGCTTGTTTATGTACCACATGACTGTAGTATTGTCCGTCTTTACCAGCAGCTGTCCTGGATGAAGTAGGTCCTTGATGGCTGTCAGTGCATTCTGTACAGCTAGCATCTCTTTTTGATTGATATGAAGACGCATTTGGCTTGTGGGCCATGTGCGCTGAATACATTTTCCTGCCATGTGTGCCCCCCCTGGCATAATCTGACGCATCTGCTGTTAATGTCTGCCTAGCTGTGGGTAAAGCGAATGGCTGTCCCTTGTTGTGGTTACAGGCCTGTGCCCACCATCGAAACTCTTGTTGCAGGCAGGAAATGAGAGTAATTAATGTTTCCAGGCTGAGGCAATGTTGAGTCCAAACACTTTTTAGATACCACTGTAGTTTCCTCATATGCAGTCTTGCATATGGAATTAGCAGAATGCAGGATGCCATGTAGCCCAGAGCCTGCAGAATTTTTCTTGCAGATAACTGGGTCTTTGTTGCCATGTTTTCGAAGTAAGAAGTCAGTTGCCTTTGTCTGGCATGAGATAAGCCATCTGGGCAGTTGTATTTAAGCTTGCACCCAGGAATATTATCTCTTGAGAGGGTACTAGTTTTGATTTCTTTTCTTTACTGTGTACCCTAGGCAAATGAGCAATCTTTTTTCAAACACCAGATGCTTTAGTAGAATGTCTTTGGTCTCTGCTTGAATAAGGCAGTCGTCCAAGTAGGGAAATATTTGAATTCCTCTTTGTCTGCAAAATGCAATTACTGGTACCAGGCATTTTGTGAAGACCCTGGGCGCAGTAGATAAGCCAAAGGGCAGTGCAGAGAATTGGTAGTGCATTGAGCCAGCTATGAATCTGAGGTATCTTCTGCAAGACTGTCTGATTGGGACATGCAGGTATGCCTCTTTAAGGTCCAAAGTTACAAGCCAAGCCTTCTTGCCCAGCATGGGCAGAAGCTGCTGCAGAGTCAACATTTTGAATTTTGAACGTCCAGAAAAGTGTTTAGAATAGACAGGTCCAGAATTGGTCTCCAGGCTTTGCCCTTTCTTGGTACTAAGAAAAGTCTTGAGTAAAATCCTTGTCCCTGCTCTTGTTGTGCTGAATAGCCCTCATGTCCATGAGAGATGAAACTTTTTTTTGTGCCTCTGTCCATTGATTGTGTGGCAGGTCTGGCATACCTTTTCCTTTGGAAGGGTGTGAAAGTGGAACCTGTAGCCCTGAGAGACTATACTTAAGACCCATTTGTCCTGGGTGATCCTGTGCCAATTTTGTGAAAAAAGTGCTAACTTTCCCCCTAAGGGAGCTGCCAAAAGATAAGTGCTTGGCATTTGCAGAGGGAAGTCATTGAGACTGCTTCCTATAAGGTTGTGACTTGTCTTCTCCGCTTTTGGAGGTAGAAGCACCCCATTGCCTGGGTCTGTATGGGCCCTGGGGCTGTTGCCTGCCTCTAGGGAGTCTGAAATCTGCCTCTTTGTGGTCTGTCTTCCACTGGAAAGGACCAATTCTTAGAAGGCCAGTTCCTGCTAAATCTGGGTGGCTGTACCTGTAAGAAATCCTTTACTGTCTGCATAGATTTAGCGTTATCCTCCATTTTCTTCAACACCTCTTCTGCCTTAACACCAAACAAGGTATCATGCTGTAACGGAGCATCCAATAATTTTGCTTTAACATGATCAGGCAGATTCTGTTCTTTTAACCAAGCATGCCTTCAAATAACAGAAGCTGTAACTGCGGCCCTGCATGAGGCCTCCAGTGAATCATAACCACATTGCAAAGTATGTTTTCCCACTTGTTCAGCTGCATGCAATAAATCCTGCAATTCTTTGTTCTCAAAACATTCAGAATTTGTCAGCATTTTTTGTTTTAACAAAGACATTAAGTATTGCTGACATCTGAGCATATGAAACTGACAATTTAAATCCCTTACAGCCAAGGTAGCAGAAGTGTAGACTTTTTTCCCCCATCTGTCCAGAGCCCTAGAATCTCTATCTGAGGGGACAGGGTTTTTAGCAGAAGCAGCCTTGACCCCTTTGGGACCCTATGAGATAATTTCTGGGTCAGCAGCAGGGTTTTTATATAGAAATGTATGGGAATCTGGAACCCTGTAGTATCTGTCCGGCTTAACAGGTGCAGGCGGTAAAGAGTCTGGAGACAGGCCGGACTCTGAAAATACATCATCTACTATGTCTAGAACATGAGGGATTGCAAGAGGTCTGTGCTGAGGCAGTAACAGAAAGTCTCTGAGCCTTTTCTTAGAATCTGAATAATCCTGGCTCTCCCAGTGGAAATGCTCCCTCATGGTATACAGGATTTCCCCAAATGAGTAATCCTCAGGAGGAGAAGCTGAAGGAATAGAATCTTCAGCATCAGAATCCTCATAGGCAGGAATAGAATATCCCTGCTCTGAAGAGGAATCAGAGGAAATGGAAACCTGATCAGAGGAAGTCATATTCAGTATCTTGCCTAGGCCTCTTTTCAGGAGGGGAATGGGAACCCCTAATCAAAGTAATTAGGTCTTGGGCCATTTTGAGCATGTTTCTTAGGCATAGAAGTCTGTCCTGGAGAATGCTGTACTTGTTTCCTTGTCTTTAAAATTGCTTTAGACTTTGTCTTGGATGCTGAAGTAGGCTTTATATAAAGTTGTGTAGGTCTGAAGACACCCTCAGAAGCCGATGCCTGCTCAGCAGCTCTGGACCCATCTGAGGGATTAATTTCCGAAGGGCCAATACCATGAGTATCCAAAGGCCTAGTTGTCTCCACGTGGGAGTAGGAAGCAGCCTGTGGCTCTGAGTAGCAGGAGTCAGGGGCTGCGAAAGCACCTCACTGAGCACCGGCGACTGGTCTAGAAGAGGCTTCGTCGTCGGTTTTGGACCTCAGATGCCTGTCCTTTTCTTTATCCTTGCGCTTTTTATGAATTCCGGTCGTCGCTTGTTCTGACGGCATTATATAGGTAAACCTTCGGCCAAAGTAATGAAAAGCAAAATCGTACCGATGCTTTATAGTGCGTTGGTTAAATCTAGCACAAATCCGACAACTAGCAATGTTGTGATCAGGGCCTAGGCAAGGAATACAGTAAGAATGAAAATCCTTATGAGGTATTTGCTTCCCACAAGAAATACAATTGTTAACTTTTTCTGACATCGGTCTGGAGTAAGAAAAAAGTTTCCCCAATGGGGTACTTGGCTTTACTGAAGACTTCGGATCTGAAATTCAATTACGAAAATCTCAGGAGTCGGCCGACCGGCACTTGCTAAGCGCTTTTGCTTCGGGCACCACGCGGCAAGAAAGACTGAAGAAAATGGCGTCGGCTGCATCTTTTATACCCCTGGCACACTGACCATTTAAAACCAAACATATTGCCCAATTTCAAATCTTAACTGTGACTATAAAGCTTTTAATTCTATACTAAGAGTGGCTAAGAGAATACCAGAACTGACAAATATGGATCAATGTCGTTTTATGGAAAGGAGACACACATCTGACAACATTAATGGAACAATGATGATTCAGAGGGAAGTAAAGTGCAAGAAGATCACACGATAGCTAATGGGGTCCTGATGAAAAGAAGGCATTCAATAGAGTTAACCGAGATTGTATAAATAGGGCAATGGCAGTATTTGCATTTCCAGAGAGAATAATGTGGTTAATTAGGAATACATGAAGGTTCAGAAGCAAGAATCAAGGTAGGAGGATCTTTGCCAACATCTGTGCTTGAACCAAAGAACCAGAAAAGGGTGCCTTCTTTCTCCCTAGTTATTTCTTATACTTCGCGCCACTGGCAAAAAAATACGTGACTCGCAAATTCAGAGGTTTAATTGTTATGGTACTAAAGAAAAATTAGCCTTATTTGCAGATGATCTTATTTCATACTTGAAAAATCCAAAAAAGGAGACTGCAGTAGTAAACTATGTTCCCATACATGGACTGGTAAAGCAATACAAATATTAATGGGGGCATGACTGGATAAAGTATTTAGGTGTTTGGATTAAAAAGGATTCTATTATGACAGAAAGGATATGTGCAAAGAGACTAAACAAAAGATAACACAAAAATGAAGACACTGGAAGTGCTTTTCAATAGATAAAGATAGTAAAGACCAAGCAATGAAAATGTTTCTAGTCACTTTAATACATTATATAGGAAAGGCAAATTTTTACTAACCAGAGGAAAAGCTATGGATCATAATTAAAAACTGAAGGAATTTATTTTGGAGGGAAAGAGGGCAAGAGTTATGCGGTAAAAGTTGTTTCTCCCAGTAGAACAAGGTTGTTTAAGATTACTGGAGTTGAATGGATTCTTTGGAACTACACAGTTAAGGCTAGCATACATAATATAAGCAGAAGACTACAAATTAAGTGGAAAGAAATTATGGTGAAAAGTTGGGCAGGGGTCACGAAATAAGGAGAGAGTTGGATTTTGGATGCAGACCCCTAAACAAGAACAATCAACCAAACAGAATTTTATATTCACAAAGTAGAAGAAAATAGTCTGAGACCCATGTTGTCTCAGATGGGGATGAGAGAGCTAGAACTTAATGGAGAAAATTAGCAAAGGACCCAAATTTAAACTTTTGGCTTTTCCCAGTTAGGGGTTGCCACAGCAGAACTCCGGTCTGCTAATGATTGGCAGTGAATTTTTACAGTGTCGAGTTGCCAGCCTGGCACCCAACCTTCAAGGAAGGCACACCCACACATGCACGCAACTACCTGCATGTCTTTAAATACATTCGACCGCGGGGAGAACATGCACACTCTGCACAGAAGGTGGTCCAGCCAAGAATCGAACCGGAGAACCTCTTGCTGTGAGGTGACAACGCTAACCGCTGCACCACCGTGGACTAGCAAAGGACTCAAATTATTGGGAGAAAATAACAAGGTGGGGGTAAAGCAGAAGTTTGGACAGTGTGTTGAAGACTACCTTCCTTACAAAGGAATAACTAAATATAGTCATAAAGAAAGGGACAGAAGAGTGTTGAATGAAATACCAGCTATGGTTGAGTTTATAGTTCAGTGTAGAACAGAAGCTGATGTTAGAAAAGGGAAAATTAGTAGGGCATACAAAATAATGCATGACAGCTATAAGAATCGATCAAAGAAACAATAAGAAAATATGTGCACAGTTCCCAAGTATGCAACAAAATCTTAGAATTTTTTGGATTTTTCATGCAAGTATTTACATAAATATTTTTTATATATTCCATTTGACTTCAGAGAATTTTCACACAGGGTGACAACAATTGCTGGAGGTGTAATGGGAAAGCGAGGACTGCTTAGGAACATGTGTTTTGGGAATGCAATGAGTTGGTCAATTTTAGAAATTCTCAGCAGGATATTCTGTCAGAAATCTTGGGAGAGTAAATTGTTTTAACTACGGAAAATATTCTTTTAAAATGGAATATAGAGACTGAATTGCCTAGACATAGGAAGGCACTACAAAATTAAATGCTGCTGGCTGCCAAAAAAGCAAATAAAAATGGAAATCAAAAAACTAAACCAGCTATAACAGAATTATTGAATGTTTTATAGGAGGTAAATAAATGGGATCTTCAGAAAAAGGATGGAACAAACTACACACAAACAGATGGAATCTATGGGAGCAATACATACACAATAATGTTCGGGAGGAGTGATTTCAAGGAAGGCAGGAACTGAGCCGTCTGTATAACGTTAAAATGAATAATTGTTAAAAAAAATAAATTATATATGTATAGGGTGGGAGGATGACATAATGGTTAGGGTGTTTACCTTAAAGACACAAGGTGCAGGGTTTGATTCTCACATGGGGTAACTGGCTAGGCTTCAAATGGCCCAAAAAGGACAGTTAGCCTAGTACTAACCTATGAACCTATAATACACAAAAAGAAAAAAATGATTTATTCTCTCTTATAACTGAATGTATACTTGCGTCACTAATTAGTATGTGATAACAAAGATATTAATATATGTATACAAATTGCAGAAAATTGCAATAGCATTTAGTATTGTCCCTTGTCCCCATAAGCAAAACAAATGCAGCAAATACAGATATAAATTAACAATTCCAAAACTGAAGAAAAACAAACTGTCAAAAAACAAACCAAAAGGTTCCGAACCAGCAGGTGTAAAACTCCAAAGGTTTATTAGAAAATGTAAAAGTAAAGTGCTTTTCGTCTCCCTTAGTAGGAAGACTTCTTCAGACAAAGGAAAAAATCATCAAACACATTTTAAAACCCAAAAAAAGGGGTGTGTGTTACAAAATTACAAACAGCTGCCTTAACTGAACCCACTGACATACCTTCACATTTAAAGTTGTATTACATTAAAGCATAAATAAATGTCCACTTAGTGTAGACAGGGTGTCAAACATAAAAAAGTTTTCAAAAAAGAAACATGAACTTGATAAAAGTAACCAAGAATGTCTTGGTGAAGGGTTCATGAACCTAATCAAGTGTAAATACAGTTTGTTTCCCTTAAAATACATTTTAGCAAACAACTTTTCATAGGGTAAAACAAAACTCATACAGAATCTTGTGATTAAAAATAAAATAAAATGAAGTAATAAATGCCTTTGGACAGTCATCTTTATCAGAAAATGCAGCCTGTATGAAAATGTCGTACAGTTGCTCAAACAGTTTTCAACAATATTAATGTCAAACACAAGTGCATTGGGTTTTCAAAATCTGTCTGCCATGCACACAAAGTACGCACAAACACACTGAAAATATGGCCCTCGTAATTATGTATGAAAAAGAAGTTATGTACTCACCATAACATTCCATCTGAGTAGTTAGACTTCCTTTGTCAGCAACCTGTGGGTTTTGGATCAGATATGGATCCAAGCCGGCAGTTTTCCAAGCTAAGATCTGAGCTCCAAGCTCCTCCTCCTTACCCATACCACACTGTAACCTCCTTCCAACCCTCAGATCGAGTTTGCCACATACAACATGACACACATCAATCCAAGAGACATAACCTGACCTGATCACACAGACTAGGCTCACAAAACCCAGTGAGTCTGAGTCCAAGGACCATCGTAAACCGCTAAGGTCAGGGGGAAGGAGGGAGGGAAGGTTGCTGACAAATGAAGTCTAACTACTCAGATGGAACGTTACGGTGAGTACATAACTTCTTTATCTGAAGTAGCTAACTTCATTTGATCATCAATCTGTGGGACAGAGTCCCCAGTTACCAAAGACCTTGGGAGGCCCTTATGGAAGGACATTCCGGAGCACTGCAGAACCAAAAGAAGCCCTTCCTCTAGATACCATGTCCAACTTATAATGAGTAATAAAAGTGAGAGAGGAAGCCCAGGTAGCTGCTGACAAATGTCATCCAGAGAAACTCTGGGTCAGAACGCAGCAGAAGTAGCCAAAGAACGCGTAGAATGAGCATGAACCCTGTCTGGTTCTGGTAATCCATGATCCTTGTACATTTGCAAAATACAAAGTGAAACCCATCACGCAAGAGTCACCTTTGAAACTGGTTTCCCCAAAAGGGGCTTGGCAAAGGAAACAAACAGCTGATCAGACTTACAAAAAGGTTTAGTTCTGTGTAAATAAAAGCACAATTGTCTGTGGACATCCAGCAAATGAAGCTTGTATTCCCCTTTGTTTTGAAAATTACGGAAGAATACTGGGAGATTAATAGACTGATTGATATTTGACTCCAAAGCGACTTTAGGGAGGAAAGAAGGATTTGTCCTTAGTTCTCTAAGTATGGGGGTTTGATACACAAGGCTTGAAGTTCAGACACTCTTCTAGCAGAGGTGACGTGACCAGGAAGGCTGTCTTCCACGACAAGAATTTTAAATCGACAGACGCTGCGGATTTGAACGGAGGTGCAACTAAGGCCTGAAGAACCAAGGTCAAATCACACAGAGGGGAAAGATGCTTAATCAGAGGTATCAGCAAAAAGGTGCCTTTCATGAAAGTCTTACAAATCCTAGAAGCGGCTAGTGAACCTGAATTTTCTCCTACATAAAAATGAGATATAGCCACCAGCTGGACCATAACAGTGGAAGAGCTGGCTCCCTGTTGGAAAATCTGAGACAGAAATTCTAATACCGCTGGAATAGGGACGGTAAATGGATCCAAATCTCTCTGAGAAGCTCAAATGGAAAAACACGTCCATTTACTACGGAACACCTTTCAGGTGTAGGACTTGTGTGCCGCCACCAGAATGGACTTAACAGGAGAAGAGAGTCTAGGAGTCCTGGCAATTAGTGGAACTGGAGCTACCAAGTAGTAAGCTTGAGGCTGTCCAAATTCGGGGGAGGAATTCCACAGGGATGACAAATGAGATCCGGAATGGGATCTAATATCCAGGGCGGAGCTACTAGATGAGACCGTAGGCAAGGGAAGCAAACTTGACGAGGCCAGAAAGGGACTGGGGATAATCCTGCTCCCCAAATGACGAGCTTTCTGCAAGAATTTTGTAATTAGAGGTAGCGAGGGATACGCATAAAGAAGACCAGGTGGCCAAGCATGGACAAGAGCGTCTTTGGGGGCTTGCCCCGAGGAGGAATCAGAGCAAAAAACTCGCTGCACTTCACGTTGGACGGCAATGCAAGGAGATCGCAGCAAGGCTGACCCCACTTGAGGAAGATCTATTCCACTACACAAAGGTTCAGAGACCACTCGTAGGGTAAAAGAATAGTCCTGCTCAGTTTGTCTGCTAAAAAGCTGGACCGACCTGGGATATGCATTGCTATTAGAAAACGGTTGGTGGAGATCACCCATTCCCACTCTCTCCTGGCCTCTTGACAAAGCGGGTAGGACCTGGTTCCCCCCTGTTTGTTGATATACCAGACCAATGACATGTTGTTTGACTGAATTACAAACATTCCCAGAGAAAGAGAAGCATGAAGGGCATGCAACACTAGAAGGACCGCCCTCATCTCTAGAACACTGATATACAGAACGGTCTTATTCAGGAACCACATGCCTTGGACAGTCCTGCCCGAGCAATGCCCCCTCCCACCCTAGATGGGAGACGTCCATGGTCAACGTGGCTTGGAATGGGGTCGCAATAAACAGGTGTCCTTCTCAAAGATCCTGGGATTGAAGTCGCCAGATGGGGGAAGTTTTGCACACTTTGCTTAGAGGAATCGGGTAACTTAAGGGCTGCTATAAGAGAGACCTCTGAACTTGTAACATCCACTGTAACACTCTCGTGTGCAGACGTACACACGGAGCCAGATATACTGCTGCTGCCATGGACTCAGAACCCTCAGAACTAGCTCTGCTGGGGGTGAAGAAGTCTGAATAAGTGCCAAGACATGGAGGGTCAAGTTCCGAAGTCTGTCTGGAGTCAAAAATACCTTGGTCTAGTGAGACTCTATTCTTGCCCCCATGAAGTCCACAATCTGAACAGGCTGAAGAGAGGACTTTGCAAGGTTTATCGTGATACCCAGTAAATTTGACAGCTGAAGAAAAGAATTTCTGGCTTGAACAAGTTGATGCCTGGAGGGGGCAGTGAAGAGCCAATAGTCCAGGTATGGAAAGACCTGAATGCCCTGAAGCCTCAGGTGGCCCGCTACAACTGCCAAGACCTTGGTAAACACCCTGGGGGCTGTGGTGAGACCGAAGGGTTGGACCCTGAACTGGTAGTGATTGGCACCATGCCGAAAGCGGAGAAACCTCCTGGATCACCTGTCCATCATAATGTGGTAGTACGCATCCTTGAGGTCTACAGAGCACTTCCAGTTCTTCCTCCTACAAGAACAGCTGGATGGATTGTAAGGAAACCATCCGGAACTTCTCCTTGGCAACAGACAGGTTCAACGTGGATAGGTCAAAAATCGGCCTCAAGTCCCCCATCTTTCTTGGCACCAAAAAGAACCTGGAAAAATGCCTGATCCAGACTGGTCTGGGGGGACCGGATGGATTGCCCTTTTGTTTAGCAGCTTTTCTATTTCCAAAGCTGCCACCTCCATTTGAGCGGGTGGAACATCTGGGAGGTGTTTTGTAGGTAAGGGACTGGTCAGAAAGGGAATGGAATAGCCTCTGGATATTATCCGAAGCACCTGGGGGTCTGACGTTATGGACGCCCATTGAGCTAGATGTTTCAAAAAACTCCCTCTGACTGCCTCCAGAGTGGAGCAGTCGGGTAACTCCTCAGGGCTGCTGCTGCACAGGTAGATCCGAAAACAGTTCCCGTGACCAGAAATTCTTTGGTCCACCTTGTCCCCCCCTCTGCCTCTAGGGGAAAAGGATTCCTGAATGTCCCGGGAATGCTGAGAATTCCGGAAGCACAACTTCTTTTGTCCTCGCTGATTCCAGGAAAAGGACCTTTGAGGGTTAGAGAAGTGGATCCCAACAGCCGACAGCGTCTTCCAGTCCTTCTCACTCTGGACTAGCGTATCTCGGATGGTCTTCCCAAACAGGGTCAAACCGTCAAAGGGGGCATTCACGAAGGATGCCTTGAAAGGTTCTGAAAAATCACACAGCCGGAGCCAGGCATCACGAACCCAGCCGCCCTAGCGACTCCCTTGGTGAATGAGAGAGCAGACGCATGGACGTGTTAGTCACCAACATACCGAGAATGAGCGTTTATCCTCTGCCAAAATGGACTCCGGCGGACACTCAGCGTACTCTTTCATGAGGTCACGCTGAAGTCTGATCACGTGGGCCATGTAGTTCAGCACCCTTATAGAAAAGGTAGCTGAAGTATACGTCCGCTTTCCGAGTCGATCCATCACCCTAGACTCCTTGTCTGGAGGATGGACTGAGGAACTCTCCTGCACCAGTTCCTTTTTGGTGGCCGCCACCAACATGGCATCAACTGGGGAACTCTTACTCCATTGCAGGCTTGTCCATAGGAGGGCTCAAAATCTTGTCTGGCCGTTTAGGTATAGGTTCTACAGTGTCCGGCTCCTTCCAAGCTCTGGTGGTAATGAGGTCCACCAGAGGATCAGCCGGGGGGGCAACCAAGAGGTAGATAGGCCTGTGTCAAAACGCCTCCAGGAATACAGACTCCTGCGAGGAAGGCTTTTGGGCAGACCAACCTCCCCTCTGATGGAGGATTTCCATTATATCTCCAAATGAGACATCTTCGGGAGGTGATCTGGGGGAACCTTCCCCTTCCTCCAAGTCGATATCTTCTGTGAGGGACTCGGGGGAGTCCATGCATCTCCTCTTGCACTTGCATTTGCAAGGGACCTCTTGGGGGGGGTCTCCAGGGAGGGCTCACAAACAGCGTCATATTCCTCGAGGGGAACCATCTGTGGCATATCAGACACAGGCTGTCCCTGGGAGGACTGAATGACAGAAGACACACTCAGCAGCAAGGGAGCAGGGACAGACTCCTGAGGAAAAAGTGAGGGGTCTCGATCCTCCTGAGAGAACCCTCTCCACAATGAAGGCCAAAGGGGAACCAGCTTCTATGAAACTAGCAGGATGAGTAACCGTGCCCCTCAGATCCGATGAAGGGATCGGAGCCGAATGAGGAACAGATGGACCAAGAGGAATGGTATACCCAGACCATAAAGGAGCCGATGACACACTCATCCCCACCAGATCAGATGCCCAAATCACAGCTCCGAGAGCTCAGATCCGACATAGGATCCAACAAACTTGAGGGCATGGCCGGCATCGAGGCTGTAGGAACCATCGGCACCGACTCCCTGACTCCAGGGCTCCTCGGATCCAGGGACTCCGAAACCCGGGGATGGATCAGAAAAGGAGCTATCGGGACAAAGATTGGAGCCGAATTCCCCGCCCCGGCGGGAGGGTGAGCTAGCAACACTCCCATCTGTAACTGAGTCTGTAAAAACCTTCTCATCACCCAGTCCATGTCAGCCTTCGAGATTCTTCTTGTGGATCTGCAGGACGCCACCGACAGCGGCCAAGAGGGCCAATGCGAGGACAACCTCGAAGCAGGCCGAACCTCCTCCTCCAGCTCTGGAGAAATTCTAGGGGAACAGAGATGAGAGGAAGACTGCTTAGGAGACTTGTCCGGGGTAGTGACCACCTTAACAGGAGGATCTGAAGGATCCGACAGGTCCGCTGGTGTCTTATGACCCCCTATGTTTGTCGCTCTCTTTTTTTCTCTGTCCCTTTCCCAATGCTTCTCTACCTGGCCTCTGTCATCATGTTTAGAAACGGGAGTGAGAGTCCCGGACAGGGGAGGAGGACCAGAAGCGGATACGTCCACAGCCGTGGCCGTAGAGGAAGAAGAAGCAGCAGATTCTGCCGAGAGAAGCCCAGTCAAAATTAACTTGGCCCTGCGATCCCGCAGAGCTTGTGGGTTAAAGGCTGCACAAATTTTGCAGCCTGAAGAAAAGTGGGGAACCCCCAAACACACGACTCAAAGAGTGTGGCCATCAGCCAGGGACAACTTATGGTCACACTCTGTGTATTTGGAGAAAGCTGGCTTTTGAGAGTCCAACATCTCAACCACCACAACAACAAAAAGGCTAACTAAAGCCCTACCTAAACACACACACAGCAAAGGCGGGAAAGGGAGGCCTACACTAACTAAACAATACAAAGTTTTTACTAATTTTTTTTTTTTTTTTTTTTAAATGGAAACCCGGAGAGGGAGGAAGAAAGGGAAGGTAAACACTATCCACGCACACTAAACTGACTTTGCACAGTTAAAGCCGGAAAAACCTACTCTACATGCAAGGAGCTCAAAGATTACGTCTTAGCGAAGCTGCGGCAAACGAGATCTGAGGGTTGGAAGGAGGATGCAGTGCAGTTTGGGTATGAGGGAGGAGCTTGGAGCTCGGATCCTAGCTTGGAAAGCTGCTGGCTAGGATCCATATCAGATCCGAAATCCACAGATTGATGATCAAATGAAGTTAACTACTTCAGTTCAAACAGTTTTGTGCACTTGTAATAACATTGAAATGCACAATAAACTCTTCAAAATACTGTATTTAGTGAAATATGCTCTGTAATGGCTGTACTGTGTTAATATACCTTGTAATGGCTGCACTTTGCGAATCTGCTTCACTGCTGTACTGCAAAAACATGCAAACACTTTATACATTTCTGATAACTCAGATATCTTTGCTTAATACGAAAATGAGTTAGTTTCCATTTATTTATTCATTTTATGACATTTGGACTTTATTTCAAACATTTTCCGTAGTAATTTTATTATTTTTATCAATATCGTACATATCTGTTTAAGCGAATATCATTTAGACCGTTCTGCACGCCGTGTTTCATATTATGTGAAAAGAATTAATGCTGAGCAAGTTTTAATACCTGGAATTCGTTTCAGACCTGTTTTGCAAAGTTTGCATGTTTTGGGGAATGATCAGCTCTATATTCCTCCAGCTCTAAGCAAGTGCCTCTAGTCATTTTAACCAAACTGCTTTTAACTTCATGCCCCTTGGATATGCCGGTTCTGACTCCTTGTCCTTTAGACATGCCTCTTCTGACACCATGTCGCTCATTCGTCTCTAGCACATAAAACAAGAAGGTTGGGGTTTCCATTTAGATTCTTCAATACATAGAAACACATCACAATGGCTAGCAGCATCATTAAATACCAATGAACTAGTTAACAGACAGACCTTATATACATACATACTTACAGCTCAACTGCTTACTACAAAATGGCATCTAGTTTGCACGTGCGCAGTATTTATACACTTGTGGAAGACCTTGGATAGATTCTTAAAAGTGTATACACATATACTGCTCCACAACTATGATCATAGGCGCTTGGATATCAGTGGAAAAGGTGGAGAGGCATACAAGAACATTCCAGTCCGGGGAGGGGACATGTGTCTTCCAGACCTTTTTACCTGGTGTCTTGAAGCAGAGTTTTGCCAGTTGATTGCTCAGAGAGGCAGTAAAAAGGTCTACTTGAGGAACTCCGCACACATGGGTGAAATCTTGGAAGATCCCCTTATCTAGTTTCCAATTTGTGAGGGTCTGCCTATGCCCTGCTCAGCTCGTCTGCCACAGTTTTACTCTGATGGAATGTAGGATGCCTGTAAAGTGAGATAATGCTGTAAAGCTATACCCCATGCTACCACGGTAAGGCTGCATAGTGAGTAAGATCGGATACCCCCCTTGCTTGTTTTTGTACTAAATCACTGTGATATTGCTTGCAGCAACTTGAAGTGGTCCAGGGTACCAAAGGTAATTCAGAGTGCCTTTATAAGGGCAAGCATGTCTTATATTTATGTGCTTGTATCAGTCATTGTTAAACCACATACCTTACACTTTGATCCCCGACACTGCCCCCCCCAAGCAAAGTCTGAGGTGTCTGTTGACACTGACTGGTTTGCATATTAAAGATCCTGTGTTTCTGAAGAACAGCCAAACTATCTACTTATGCTCTGCTGACGACGTTAATAAAAAGGCCAAAACATGCATGTCCACAGCTAGTGGGGTAATGCTTTATTGGCCTGACTGTAATGATAAAGATTTAAAAAGTAAATAAAGTCATGGAAATTCAGAAGCCATGTAGTTGAAACACTTATGTCCTGAAGGGGTCATCTGTATATATCCCATGGACCCCATAA